>NW_021823195.1:2391691-2568924 GCF_901001165.1 Salmo trutta
TCCAAACACGCAATACACAATCAATATCAGAGACCTGTCTTAAACGCTTCAACTGTCTCTCTGTCCATTTCGACCACAGAGAGGTCCATGAGGTCCATGCACCTTGGCCAGAGTCTACAGACAAGACCGATCACCTCATCTGGTTGCTGGACTAGGGAGTCCATTACAAAAGAGAGGTCCATGAGGTCCATGCTGCTCTAATTAAACACTACGTCTCATTAGGTCAAATCCATTACAGTCATTACAATGTGGATGATGTTGACAAGCATCAGCTCCAAGTCTGACGTCAGTCCTGAATGACTAGGACCAGAGGTTCTTCAGCTGTCAGGCAGACAGTCTGGTCCTCCTCACAACACACTGACTAACAGACAGTCTGGTCCTCACAGCACACTGACTAACAGACAGTCTGGTCCTCACAACACACTGACTAACAGACAGTCTGGTCCTCCTCACAGCACACTGACTAACAGACAGTCTGGTCCTCAACACAACACACTGACTAACAGACAGCCTGGTCCTCACAACACACTGACTAACAGACAGTCTGGTCCTCACAACACACTGACTAACAGACAGTCTGGTCCTCACAACACACTGACTAACAGACAGTCTGGTCCTCCTCACAGCACACTGACTAACAAACAGTCTGGTCCTCCTCACAACACACTGACTAACAGACAGTCTGGTCCTCACAGCACACTGACTAACAGACAGTCTGGTCCTCACAGCACACTGACTAACAGACAGTCTGGTCCTCCTCACAGCACACTGACTAACAGACAGTCTGGTCCTCCTCACAGCACACTAACTAACAGACAGTCTGGTCCTCCTCACAGCACACTGACTAACAGACAGTCTGGTCCTCCTCACAACACACTGACTAACAGACAGTCTGGTCCTCCTCACAGCACACTGACTAACAGACAGTCTGGTCCTCCTCACAGCACACTGACTAACAGACAGTCTGGTCCTCCTCACAGCACACTGACTAACAGACAGTCTGGTCCTCCTCACAACACACTGACTAACAGACAGTCTGGTCCTCCTCACAGCACACTGACTAACAGACAGTCTGGTCCTCACAGCACACTGACTAACAGACAGTCTGGTCCTCCTCACAGCACACTGACTAACAGACAGTCTGGTCCTCACAGCACACTGACTAATAGACAGTCTGGTCCTCCTCACAGCACACTGACTAACAGACAGTCTGGTCCTCACAGCACACTGACTAACAGACAGTCTGGTCCTCACAGCACACTGACTAACAGACAGTCTGGTCCTCCTCACAGCACACTAACTAACAGACAGTCTGGTCCTCCTCACAGCACACTGACTAACAGACAGTCTGGTCCTCACAGCACACTGACTAACAGACAGTCTGGTCCTCACAGCACACTGACTAACAGACAGTCTGGTCTTCCTCAAAGCACACTGACTAACAGACAGTCTGGTCTGACGTCAGTACCAGCAGTAGTGCTCTATATAGGGAATAGGGCCCTGGTCAACAGTAGTGCTCTATATAGGGAATAGGGCTCTGGTCAACAGTAGTGCTCTATATAGGGAATAGGGCTCTGGTCAACAGTAGTGCTCTATATAGGGAATAGGGCTCTGGTCAACAGTAGTGCTCTATATAGGGAATAGGGCTCTGGTCAACAGTAGTGCTCTATATAGGGAATAGGGCTCTGGTCAACAGTAGTGCTCTATATAGGGAATAGGGCTCTGGTCAACAGTAGTGCTCTATATAGGGAATAGGGCTCTGGTCAACAGTAGTGCTCTATATAGGGAATAGGGCTCTGGTCAACAGTAGTGCTCTATATAGGGAATAGGGCTCTGGTCAACAGTAGTGCTCTATATAGGGAATAGGGCTCTGGTCAACAGTAGTGCTCTATATAGGGAATAGGGCTCTGGTTAACAGTAGTGTTCTATATAGGGAATAGGGCTCTGGTCAACAGTAGTGCTCTATATAGGGAATAGGGCTCTGGTCAACAGTAGTGCTCTATATAGGGAATAGGGCTCTGGTCAACAGTAGTGCTCTATATAGGGAATAGGGCTCTGGTCAACAGTAGTGCTCTATATAGGGAATAGGGCTCTGGTCAACAGTAGTGCTCTATATAGGGAATAGGGCTCTGGTCAACAGTAGTGCTCTATATAGGGAATAGGGCTCTGGTCAACAGTAGTGCTCTATATAGGGAATAGGGCTCTGGTCAACAGTAGTGCTCTATATAGGGAATAGGGCTCTGGTCAACAGTAGTGCTCTATATAGGGAATAGGGCTCTGGTCAACAGTAGTGTTCTATATAGGGAATAGGGCTCTGGTCAACAGTAGTGTTCTATATAGGGAATAGGGCTCTGGTCAACAGTAGTGCTCTATATAGGGAATAGGGCTCTGGTCAACAGTAGTGCTCTATATAGGGAATAGGGCTCTGGTCAACAGTAGTGCTCTATATAGGGAATAGGGCTCTGGTCAACAGTAGTGCTCTATATAGGGAATAGGGCTCTGGTCAACAGTAGTGTTATATATAGGGAATAGGGCTCTGGTCAACAGTAGTGCTCTATATAGGGAATAGGGCCCTGGTCAACAGTAGTGCTCTATATAGGGAATAGGGCCCTGGTCAACAGTAGTGCTCTATATAGGGAATAGGGCTCTGGGCAACAGTAGTGCTCTATATAGGGAATAGGGCTCTGGTCAACAGTAGTGCTCTATATAGGGAATAGGGCTCTGGTCAACAGTAGTGTTCTATATAGGGAATAGGGCTCTGGTCAACAGTAGTGCTCTATATAGGGAATAGGGCTCTGGTCAACAGTAGTGCTCTATAAAGGGAATAGGGCTCTGGTCAACAGTAGTGCTCTATATAGGGCTCTGGTCAACAGTAGTGCTCTATATAGGGCTCTGGTCAACAGTAGTGCTCTATATAGGGAATAGGGCTCTGGTCAACAGTAGTGCTCTATATAGGGCTCTGGTCAACAGTAGTGTTCTACATAGGGAATAGGGCTCTGGTCAACAGTAGTGTTCTATATAGGGAATAGGGCTCTGGTCAACAGTAGTGCTCTATATAGGGCTCTGGTCAACAGTAGTGCTCTATATAGGGAATAGGGCCCTGGTCAACAGTAGTGCTCTATATAGGGCTCTGGTCAACAGTAGTGCTCTATATAGGGCTCTGGTCAATAGTAGTGCTCTATATAGAGCTCTGGTCAACAGTAGTGCTCTATATAGGGAATAGGGCTCTGGTCAACAGTCGTGCTCTATATAGGGAATAGGGCTCTGGTCAACAGTAGTGCTCTATATAGGGAATAGGGCTCTGGTCAACAGTAGTGCTCTATATAGGGAATAGGGCTCTGGTCAACAGTAGTGCTCTATATAGGGAATAGGGCTCTGGTCAACAGTAGTGCTCTATATAGGGAATAGGGCTCTGGTCAACAGTAGTGCTCTATATAGGGAATAGGGCTCTGGTCAACAGTAGTGCTCTATATAGGGAATAGGACTCTGGTCAACAGTAGTGCTCTATATAGGGAATAGGGCTCTGGTTAACAGTAGTGTTCTATATAGGGAATAGGGCTCTGGTCAACAGTAGTGCTCTATATAGGGAATAGGGCTCTGGTCAACAGTAGTGCTCTATATAGGGCTCTGGTCAACAGTAGTGTTCTACATAGGGAATAGGGCTCTGGTCAACAGTAGTGTTCTATATAGGGAATAGGGCTCTGGTCAACAGTAGTGCTCTATATAGGGCTCTGGTCAACAGTAGTGCTCTATATAGAGCTCTGGTCAACAGTAGTGCTCTATATAGGGAATAGGGCTCTGGTCAACAGTAGTGCTCTATATAGAGCTCTGGTCAACAGTAGCGCTCTATATAGGGAATAGGGCTCTGGTCAACAGTAGTGTTCTATATAGGGAATAGGGCTCTGGTCAACAGTAGTGCTCTATATAGGGAATAGGGCTCTGGTCAACAGTAGTGCTCTATATAGGGAATAGGGCTCTGGTCAACAGTAGTGCTCTATATAGGGAATAGGGCTCTGGTCAACAGTAGTGCTCTATATAGGGAATAGGGCTCTGGTCAACAGTAGTGCTCTATATAGGGTGTTTCTTACCTTGCAGAAATATTTCCTGAACCTTTTGATCTTTGAGCCAGAACCTGACCTCTTCATGCAGCTCAGGGTTGTCCCTGAGAACAGGACTCAGACTGTCCACTTCATCCTGCAGACAGACGGAGGAAGGGGACACGTTACAATCATATTATATACATACTGAAGACCTTTCAGTACATTACTACTGGAGATAGAAGCTGTTTATTATACCAGACGATACATTACAACCATATTTACTACAATTAAAAACAAGAAACCATTTTTGAAGTGAGAAGTCGGCACTGGTCTGAAGCAGAAAATGAAAGGAAATTCATAAGCAACACGATGTCTACTTTCCTTTCACCCATGCTCTACCAAGGTTATCCAGCACCAATGTCTACTCCACCCATGCTCTACCAGGTTATCCAGCACCAATGTACTCACCATGCTCTACCAAGGTTATCCAGCACCAATGTCTACTCCACCCATGCTCTACCAAGGTTATCCAGCACCAATGTCTACTCCACCCATGCTCTACCAAGGTTATCCAGCACCAATGTCTACTCCACCCATGCTCTACCAAGGTTATCCAGCACCAATGTCTACTCCACCCATGCTCTACCAAGGTTATCCAGCACCAATGTCTACTCCACCCATGCTCTACCAAGGTTATCCAGCACCAATGTCTACTCCACCCATGCTCTACCAAGGTTATCCAGCACCAATGTCCACTCCACCCATGCTCTACCAAGGTTATACAGCACCAATGTCCACTCCACCCATGCTCTACCAAGGTTATCCAGCACCAATGTCTACTCCACCCATGCTCTACCAAGGTTATCCAGCACCAATGTCTACTCCACCATGCTCTACCAAGGTTATCCAGCACCAATGTCTACTCCACCCATGCTCTACCAAGGTTATCCAGCACCAATGTCCACTCCACCCATGCTCTACCAAGGTTATCCAGCACCAATGTCTACTCCACCCATGCTCTACCAAGGTTATCCAGCACCAATGTCCACTCCACCCATGCTCTACCAAGGTTATCCAGCACCAATGTCTACTCCACCCATGCTCTACCAATGTTATCCAGCACCAATGTCTACTCCACCCATGCTCTACCAAGGTTATCCAGCACCAATGTCTACTCCACCCATGCTCTACCAAGGTTTAACAATGTCCACTCCACCCATGCTCTACCAAGGTTTAACAATGTCCACTCCACCCATGCTCTACCAAGGTTATCCAGCACCAATGTCTACTCCACCCATGCTCTACCAAGGTTTTCCAGCACCAATGTCCACTCCACCCATGCTCTACCAAGGTTATCCAGCACCAATGTCCACTCCACCCATGCTCTACCAAGGTTTCACAGCACCAATGTCTACTCCACCCATGCTCTACCAAGGTTTTACAGCACCAATGTCTACTCCACCCATGCTCTACCAAGGTTATCCAGCACCAATGCCTACTCCACCCATGCTCTACCAAGGTTTTCCAGCACCAATGTCTACTCCACCCATGCTCTACCAAGGTTATCCAGCACCAATGTCTACTCCACCCATGCTCTACTAAGGTTTTCCAGCACCAATGTCTACTCCACCCATGCTCTACCAAGGTTTAACAATGTCCACTCCACCCATGCTCTACCAAGGTTTTCCAGCACCAATGTCCACTCCACCCATGCTCTACCAAGGTTTCCAGCACCAATGTCTACTCCACCCATGCTCTACCAAGGTTTCCAGCACCAATGTCTACTCCACCCATGCTCTACCAAGGTTTTCCAGCACCAATGTCTACTCCACCCATGCTCTACCAAGGTTTCACAGCACCAATGTCTACTCCACCCATGCTCTACCAAGGTTTTACAGCACCAATGTCTACTCCACCCATGCTCTACCAAGGTTTAACAGCACCAATGTCCACTCCACCCATGCTCTACCAAGGTTTCCAGCACCAATGTCTACTCCACCCATGCTCTACCAAGGTTTCCAGCACCAATGTCTACTCCACCCATGCTCTACCAAGGTTTTCCAGCACCAATGTCTACTCCACCCATGCTCTACCAAGGTTTCACAGCACCAATGTCTACTCCACCCATGCTCTACCAAGGTTTTACAGCACCAATGTCTACTCCACCCATGCTCTACCAAGGTTTAACAGCACCAATGTCCACTCCACCCATGCTCTACTAAGGTTTTCCAGCACCAATGTCTACTCCACCCATGCTCTACCAAGGTTATCCAGCACCAATGCCTACTCCACCCATGCTCTACCAAGGTTTTCCAGCACCAATGTCTACTCCACCCATGCTCTACCAAGGTTTTCCAGCACCAATGTCTACTCCACCCATGCTCTACCAAGGTTATCCAGCACCAATGTCTACTCCACCCATGCTCTACCAAGGTTATCCAGCACCAATGTCTACTCCACCCATGCTCTACCAAGGTTATCCAGCACCAATGTCTACTCCACCCATGCTCTACCAAGGTTTTCCAGCACCAATGTCTACTCCACCCATGCTCTACCAAGGTTTTCCAGCACCAATGTCTACTCCACCCATGCTCTACCAAGGTTTCACAGCACCAATGTCTACTCCACCCATGCTCTACCAAGGTTTCACAGCACCAATGTCTACTCCACCCATGCTCTACCAAGGTTATCCAGCACCAATGTCTACTCCACCCATGCTCTACCAAGGTTTTCCAGCACCAATGTCTACTCCACCCATGCTCTACCAAGGTTTTCCAGCACCAATGTCTACTCCACCCATGCTCTAAAATCTCTCTCGGTCTTCCTCTCTGGCCCTCCTCCCCTCCCCTTCTCTCTCGGTCTTCCTCTCTGGCCCTCCTCCCCTCCCCTTCTCTCTCTCTCCCTCTGTGTGTTGGAGGATCTTCTAGTTGCTCCAGTGGAAAGCATGTACATATGGGTGTTGCTGCGTTATGGAATTTAAAATACTTCCAGATACAACTCTGACCCAGAAAAACAAGGCTTCCTCTTCCAATCCCGTTCTACTACTGACACAGGAAGGCAGGGGGGAGAGAGGGTGTGTGTGAGTCTCTCTCTGTGTGTGTGTGTGTGTGTGTGTGTGTGTGTGTGTGTGTGTCTCTCTCTGTGGACAACAGTGTGGATTTAAAGTACAGTCCTATCATATGACGTCCCATCCTTCATTCACATCCATCCATTAGACAGAGTCTACCAGCCTATACCTGACCTATACACCCATCCATTAGACAGAGTCTACCAGCCTATACCTGACCTATACACCCATCCATTAGACAGAGTCTACCAGCCTATACCTGACCTATACACCCATCCATTAGACAGAGTCTACCAGCCTATACCTGACCTATACACCCATCCATTAGACAGAGTCTACCAGCCTATACCTGACCTATACACCCATCCATTAGACAGACAGTCTACCAGCCTATACCTGACCTATACACCCATCCATCCGTTAGACAGTCTACCAGCCTATACCTGACCTATACACCCATCCATTAGACAGACAGTCTACCAGCCTATACCTGACCTATACACCCATCCATTAGACAGACAGTCTACCAGCCTATACCTGACCTACACACCCATCCATTAGACAGACAGTCTACCAGCCTATACACCCATCCTTTAGACAGTCTACCAGCCAAAACCTGACCTATACACCCATCCATTAGACAGTCAGTCTACCAGCTTATACCTGACCTATACACCCATCCATTAGACAGACAGTCTACCAGCCTATACCTGACCTATACACCCATCCATTAGACAGTCTACCAGCCTATACCTGACCTATACACCCATCCATTAGACAGTCTACCAGCCTATACCTGACCTATACACCCATCCATTAGACAGTCTACCAGCCTATACCTGACCTATACACCCATCCATTAGACAGTCTACCAGCCTATACCTGACCTATACACCCATCCATTAGACAGACAGTCTACCAGCCTATACCTGACCTATACACCTGTCATGACGTTGGCCTGTGGGTAAGGTTTATGACCCCCCCATAAATACCTTCTCCCTTCCCCTCTCTCTCTGACCCTACTGAAGGACTGGAATAGCCTGTGTTAAATATAGAGAGTCTGGGAACATCAAACAAATGGGGAAAAGGAACCATATTTTGGTAATAAAACCAGTTGGAAATATGCTTGATAACGTAATGAGTATGTATGTCAGTTCATTGTTATCTGAGACATTATGATTGATGACAGGACGACATAAACTGTACCTGAGAAAGTATACACCCTCTAGTTATCAGAGTCACATGGAATTGTTATGCAATTGAAATGTTTGATATTGAAATTGTTTGTTAGGAGATTAAATGTAATTTTAGCTTCCAAATGAGAGAATTGGGTTTTCATAAGGAAAGGGCCCTGCCCGATCAGTGGCCAACCCTGTGAAGAGACATGGGGTTATAAACGATGAAACACCTCCTTTCCCCCTCTCCACTATATAAGTCTTTGACGAAAAGACATTCACGGTTCCAGTATGTGAGGTCTGCAGCCTCTACGTTAGAAGGACAGGCACATATCAAGGACAGAACTAAGCCAACCTCGGCGTGAGCTATGGTATGAACTGGTATGAACTTTGAGCTTATTCACTACAGAAGTGATACTTCCTAGCCGTTGAGTTAGCGCTGCTAACGTGGGCTAGGAAAGGACGGACGACGGGTCCAGTCTAACAACCAGACGAAGATACCACCACCATTGACATTCTTCCACACTACAGGAAGATCTGTTGGCCAACCCGGCCAGCATCTACGACCAATCTACCGAAGCGCAGCTCAGAGTAAATATTTATTGCATTTTCCTTTTCCAAATGGGCGGTAATTTAGAATGCATAAGATAATGTATTTACGATAGCATAGCTGCTGTTTCTTTGTTCCTAAATCTTCCCGCCCTTTCATTCAAGCCCAACCCCCTTCCTTTGTGTAACCAGCCATGATACAGGCTCCGTCCACCAGGACGTTTTCTGTATGACATCAATTGTATTCTGTGTATTTGTAATTCTGTGTGATTAGTTAGGTATTTAGTAAATAAATAATTAAACCCAATTTTGTATTGCTGATTCAACTTGTTAGCCAGGGTTCGTGAAGATAACCAATAATTTACAAATTTCATTATGAGACTGAAAATAAGATAAGGGTTAATATTGACTGCTATCGATGTAAAATATTACTAAGTATTTTAAGAGTTTATTCGGAAGATAACAGCTCTATAAACGTTCTTCTGTGGTGCCCCAACTTTCTAGTTAATTACATTTACATGATTAGCTTAATCAGATAATATTAATTACAGAGAAAGAATTTTATAAGTTAGCATGTCATATCACTTAATCCGGCATAGCCAAAGACACGACACACCCATCCAATAGACAGTCTACCAGCCTATACCTGACCTATACACCCATCCATTAGACAGAGTCTACCAGCCTATACCTGACCTATACACCCATCCATTAGACAGTCTACCAGCATATACCTGACCTATACACCCATCCATTAGACAGTCTACCAGCCTATACCTGACCTATACACCCATCCATTAGACAGTCTACCAGCATATACCTGACCTATACACCCATCCATTAGACAGTCTACCAGCCTATACCTGACCTATACACCCATCCATTAGACAGACAGTCTACCAGCCTATACCTGACCTATACACCCATCCATTAGACAGTCAGTCTACCAGCCTATACCTGACCTATACACCCATCCATTAGACAGTCTACCAGCCTATACCTGACCTATACACCCATCCATTAGACAGACAGTCTACCAGCCTATACCTGACCTATACACCCATCCATTAGACAGACAGTCTACCAGCCTATACCTGACCTATACACCCATCCATTAGACAGTCAGTCTACCAGCCTATACCTGACCTATACACCCATCCATTAGACAGACAGTCTGCCAGCCTATACCTGACCTATACACCCATCCATTAGATAGTCTACCAGCTTATACCTGACCTATACACCCATCCATTAGACAGACAGTCTACCAGCCTATACCTGACCTACACACCCATCCATTAGACAGTCTACCAGCCTATACCTGACCTATACACCCATCCATTAGACAGTCTACCAGCCTATACCTGACCTATACACCCATCCATTAGACAGACAGTCTACCAGCCTATACCTGAGGAGAGAGGGAGGAGACTAGGATACTGGTGAGGAGACAGGGAGGAGACTAGGATACTGGTGAGGAGAAAGGGAGGAGACTAGGATACAGGTGAGGAGAGAGGGAGGAGACTAGGATACAGGTGAGGAGACTAGGATACTGGTGAGGAGAGAGGGAGGAGACTAGGATACTGGTGAGGAGAGAGGGAGGAGACTAGGATACCGGTGAGG
This sequence comes from Salmo trutta, assembly GCF_901001165.1. Taxonomy (NCBI): domain Eukaryota; kingdom Metazoa; phylum Chordata; class Actinopteri; order Salmoniformes; family Salmonidae; genus Salmo; species Salmo trutta. The sequence goes on from NW_021823195.1 coordinate 2,402,146, forward strand.
AGAGAGGGAGGAGACTAGGATACAGGTGAGGAGACTAGGATACTGGTGAGGAGAGAGGGAGGAGACTAGGATACCGGTGAGGAGAGAGGGAGGAGACTAGGATACCGGTGAGGAGAGAGGGAGGAGACTAGGATACAGGTGAGGAGACTAGGATACTGGTGAGGAGAGAGGGAGGAGACTAGGATACTGGTGAGGAGAGAGGGAGGAGGCTAGGATCCTGGTGAGGAGAGAGGGAGGAGACTAGGATCCTGGTGAGGAGAGAGGGAGGAGACTAGGATCCTGGTGAGGAGAGGGAGGAGACTAGGATCCTGGTGAGGAGAGAGGGAGGAGACTAGGATCCTGGTGAGGAGAGAGGGAGGAGACTAGGATCCTGGTGAGGAGAGAGGGAGGAGACTAGGATACTGGTGATTGATTAAACGGAGGGCTTGTTTTGCAGAACGTCATGTTGAATTCTGTCGAAACATTTTCATTTTCATTCAAAACCAGGCAGACCCAGTGACTAAAACCAGGCAGTTCCAGTGTGACTAAAACCAGGCAGACCCAGTGTGACTAAAACCAGGCAGTTCCAGTGTGACTAAAACCAGGCAGATCCAGTGTGACTAAAACCAGGAAGATCCAGTGTGACTAAAACCAGGCAGATCCAGTGTGACTAAAACCAGGCAGATCCAGTGTGACTAAAACCAGGCAGACCCAGTGTGACTAAAACCAGGCAGATCCAGTGTGACTTAAACCAGGCAGACCCAGTGTGACTAAAACCAGGCAGTTCCAGTGTGACTAAAACCAGGCAGACCCAGTGTGACTAAAACCAGGCAGATCCAGTGTGACTAAAACCAGGCAGACCCAGTGACTAAAACCAGGCAGACCCAGTGTGACTAAAACCAGGCAGACCCAGTGTGACTAAAACCAGGAAGATCCAGTGTGACTAAAACCAGGTAGATCCAGTGTGACTAAAACCAGGCAGATCCAGTGTGACTAAAACTAAAACCAGGCAGATCCAGTGTGACTAAAACTAAAACCAGGTAGACACAGTGTGACTAAAACCAGGCAGATCCAGTGTGACTAAAACTAAAACCAGGTAGACACAGTGTGACTAAAACTAAAACCAGGTAGACACAGTGTAACTAAAACCAGGCAGATCCAGTGTGACTAAAACTAAAACCAGGTAGACACAGTGTGACTAAAACCAGGCAGATCCAGTGTGACTAAAACTAAAACCAGGCAGACCCAGTGTGACTAAAACCAGGCAGATCCAGTGTGACTAAAACTAAAACCAGGCAGATCCAGTGTGACTAAAACCAGGCAGATCCAGTGTGACTAAAACCAGGCAGATCCAGTGTGACTAAAACCAGGCAGATCCAGTGTGACTAAACCCAGGTAGATCCAGTGTGACTAAAACCAGGCAGATCCAGTGTGACTAAAACCAGGCAGATCCAGTGTGACTAAAACCAGGCAGTTCCAGTGACTAAAACCAGGTAGATCCAGTGTGACTAAAACCAGGTAGATCCAGCGTGACTAAAACCAGGCAGAGCCAGTGTGACTAAAACCAGGCAGATCCAGTGACTAAAACCAGGCAGATCCAGTGTGACTAAAACCAGGCAGATCCAGTGACTAAAACCAGGCAGATCCAGTGTGACTCGGAGAGGAGTGGTGTAACAGAGAGTCCCAAATGGCACCCCATTCCCTATAGGCCCTAGTCAAATGTAGTGCTCTATATAGGGAATAGGGCCCTAGGGACAGCAGCTCAGACAGAACACTAGCAGGACTCAGTGGGACAGCAGCTCAGACAGAACACTAGCAGGACTCAGTGGGACAGCAGCTCAGACAGAACACTAGCAGGACTCAGTGGGACAGCAGCTCAGACAGAACACTAGCAGGACTCAGTGGGACAGCAGCTCAGACAGAACACTAGCAGGACTCAGCGGGACAGCAGCTCAGACAGAACACTAGCAGGACTCAGTGGGACAGCAGCTCAGACAGAACACTAGCAGGACTCAGTGGGACAGCAGCTCAGACAGAACACTAGCAGGACTCAGCGGGACAGCAGCTCAGACAGAACACTAGCAGGACTCAGCGGGACAGCAGCTCAGACAGAACACTAGCAGGACTCAGTGGGACAGCAGCTCAGACAGAACACTAGCAGGACTCAGCGGGACAGCAGCTCAGACAGAACACTAGCAGGACTCAGTGGGACAGCAGCTCAGACAGAACACTAGCAGGACTCAGTGGGACAGCAGCTCAGACAGAACACTAGCAGGACTCAGTGGGACAGCAGCTCAGACAGAACACTAGCAGGACTCAGTGGGACAGCAGCTCAGACAGACTAACGCCAGACATATTAACTGTGTTCATTAACAATGAATGGGCTGCTCACTGGTGTGTGTCTGTGACGGCCCAGTCCCATTACTGAGAGGTTCCACATGACCGAGTCCTGTTATTAGTATTCCACCGCAGTGGCCCCTGATCTCACACACAGCTGCTGTGAGGTCTCCTGAACCGCTCTCCAGTCTGCCTTGTAGAGGGCGATGAGGAGCAGGGCCCCCTGCTGTCCTGAACCAGTCTCCAGTCTGCCTTGTAGAGGGCAACGAGGAGCAGGGCCCCCTGCTGTCCTGAACCAGTCTCCAGTCTGCCTTGTAGAGGGCAATGAGGAGCAGGGCCCCCTGCTGTCCTGAACCGCTCTCCAGTCTGCCTTGTAGAGGGCAATGAGGAGCAGGGCCCCCTGCTGTCCTGAACCGCTCTCCAGTCTGCTTTGTAGAGGGCAATGAGGAGCAGGGCCCCCTGCTGTCCTGAACCGCTCTCCAGTCTGCCTTGTAGAGGGCAATGAGGAGCAGGGCCCCTGCTGTCCTGAACCGCTCTCCAGTCTGCCTTGTAGAGGGCAATGAGGAGCAGGGCCCCCTGCTGTCCTGAACCGCTCTCCAGTCTGCCTTGTAGAGGGCAATGAGGAGCAGGGCAATGAGGAGCAGGGCCCCCTGCTGTCCTGAACCACTCTCCAGTCTGCCTTGTAGAGGGCGATGAGGAGCAGGGCCCCCACCCTCTCTGGCTGCACGAGTCAAGGTGAGGGAGGAGACTTCATCACCCACCAGGCGAGGAGAGGAAGTGAGGCGATGCCTTTTATTTCACCTCCAGCCTCCCCTTCCTCCCTCTCCTGTCTGATTGATGTTGCTGCAGTGCTATATATTCAGAGGCATCTCAACATCTTAAAACTGGGACCAGGCCTATACAGCGGGACCGGGACCAGACCAGGCCTATACAGCGGGACCGGGACCAAGCCTCTATAGCGGGACCGGGCCTATACAGCGGGACCGGACCAGGCCTATACAGCGGGACCGGGACCGGGCCTATACGGGCCTCTACAGCGGAACCGGTCCTCTACAGCGGAACCGGGACCGGTCCTCTACAGCGGAACCGGAACCGGGCCTCTACAGCGGAACCGGAACCGGGCCTCTACAGCGGGACCGGAACCGGGCCTCGACAGCGGGACCGGGCCTCGACAGCGGGACCGGGCCTCTACAGCGGGACCGGGACCGGGCCTCTACAGCGGGACCGGGCCTCTACAGCGGGACTGGGACCGGGCCTCTACAGCGGGACCGGGACCGGGCCTCTACAGCGGAACCGGGACCGGGCCTCTACAGCGGGACCGGGACCGGGCCTCTACAGCGGGACCGGGACCGGGCCTCTACAGCGGGACCGGGCCTCTACAGCGGGACCGGGACCAGGACTCTACATTACCAGTGCATATGCATCTACATTACTCCCACATTACCAGTGCATATGCATCTACATTACTCCCACATTACCAGTGCATATGCACCAAAATATTTTGATGTGAAACCTGGACTTTGTATTTAGGAGCACCAGTATGATTCCAGCCGTATTACCTTAAATATTTTTCATTATGCTCATAAATTTCTTTGTGTGCATACATGTTTAAACTTAGGCACAACACGTAATTACATTACCAGAGCTCCCCCAGTACAACCTGTCCCATTACCAGAGCTCCCCCAGTACAACCTGTCCCATTACCAGAGCTCCCCAAGTACAACCTGTCCCATTACCAGAGCTCCCCCAGTACAACCTGTCCCATTACCAGAGCTGCCCCAGTACAACCTGTCCCATTACCAGAGCTGCCCCAGTACAACCTGTCCCATTACCAGAGCTCCCCCAGTACAACCTGTCCCATTACCAGAGCTGCCCCAGTACAACCTGTCCCATTACCAGAGCTGCCCCAGTACAACCTGTCCCATTACCAGAGCACCCCCAGTACAACCTGTCCCATTACCAGAGCACCCCAAGTACAACATGTCCCATTACCAGAGCACCCCCAGTACAACATGTCCCATTACCAGAGACCTGTCTCATTACCAGAGCTCCCCCAGTACAACCTGTCCCATTACCAGAGCTCCCCCAGTGTAACCTGTCCCATTACCAGAGCTCGCCCAGTACAACCTGTCCCATTAACAGAGCTGCCCCAGTACAACCTGTCCCATTACCAGAGCACCCCCAGTACAACATGTCCCATTACCAGAGACCTGTCTCATTACCAGAGCTCCCCCAGTACAACCTGTCCCATTACCAGAGCTCCCCCAGTTAACCTGTCCCATTACCAGAGCTCCCCCAGTAAACCTGTCCCATTACCAGAGCTCCCCCAGTACAACCTGTCCCATTACCAGAGACCTGAGAAACATGGTGTCTAGCTGGATAAGAGCAGCATGGTGTCTAGCTGGATAAGAGCAGCATGGTGTCTAGCTGGATAAGAGCAGCAATAGAACAGAGAAACATGGTGTCTAGCTGGATAAGAGCAGCAATAGAACAGAGAAACATGGTGTCCAGCTGGATAAGAGCAGCATGGTGTCTAGCTGGATAAGAGCAGCAATAGAACAGAGAAACATGGTGTCTAGCTGGATAAGAGCAGCAATAGAACAGAGAAACATGGTGTCCAGCTGGATAAGAGCAGCATGGTGTCTAGCTGGATAAGAGCAGCAATAGAACAGAGAAACATGGTGTCTAGCTAGATAAGAGCAGCATGGTGTCTAGCTGGATAAGAGCAGCATGGTGTCTAGCTGGATAAGAGCAGCATGGTGTCTCGCTGGACAACAAGGACTCGATGTCCATCAGTGGAGGCTCCTCAGAGGAGGAAGGGGAGGACCATCCTACTTAATGAATTTCATAAACATAAAACAAAAGTGATCCTATTTACACAAAACTATATTAAATATATAATGTCGCCAAGTAACTGATTAAAACAAAGGAGGACCAAGGCTCTCCTGGTATAATTATATGAAGATGCCTTGGTCTCCTGGTATAATGATATGAAGATGTCTTGGTCTCCTGGTATAATGATATGAAGATGCCTTGGTCTCCTGGTATAATGATATGAAGATGCCTTGGTCTCCTGGTATAATGATATGAAGATGCCTTGGTCTCCTGGTATAATTATATGAAGATGCCTTGGTCTCCTGGTATAATGATATGAAGATGCCTTGGTCTCCTGGTATAATGATATGAAGATGCCTTGGTCTCCTGGTATAATGATATGAAGATGCCTTGGTCTCCTGGTATAATGATATGAAGATGCCTTGGTCTCCTGGTATAATGATATGAAGATGCCTTGGTCTCCTGGTATAATTATATGAAGATGCCTTGGTCTCCTGGTATAATTATATGAAGATGTCTTGGTCTCCTGGTATAATTATATGAAGATGCCTTGGACTCCTGGTATAATTATATGAAGATGCCTTGGTCTCCTGGTATAATTATATGAAGATGCCTTGGTCTCCTGGTATAATGATATGAAGATGCCTTGGTCTCCTGGTATAATTATATGAAGATGCCTTGGTCTCCTGGTATAATTATATGAAGATGCCTTGGTCTCCTGGTATAATTATATGAAGTTGCCTTGGTCCTTCTTTCCTTTTGATGACCAATTTACCCCAAGATAAAGCAAAGCAGTTTGACACAAACAACAACACAGAGTTACACATGGAGTAAAACAAAACATACAGTCAATAATACAGTAGAAAAATCTATAAACAACATGTGCAAATGAGGTAGGATAAGAGAGGTAATGAGGTGAGGAGGTGTCTAGGAGGTGTCTAGGAGGAGGAGGTGTGTAGGAGGAGGAGGTGGTTAAGAGGAGGAGGTGTCTAGGAGTAGGAGGTGTCTAGGAGGAGGAGGTGTCTAGGAGGAGGAGGTGTCTAGGAGGAGGTGAGGAGGAGGTGGTTAGGAGGAGGTGTCTAGGAGGAGGAGGTGTCTAGGAGGAGGTGGTGTCTAGGAGGAGGAGGTGGTTAGGAGGAGGAGGAGGTTAGGAGGAGGTGGTAAGGAGGAGGTGGTAAGGAGGAGGTGGTGGTTAGGAGGAGGTGGTGGTTAGGAGGAGGTGGTTAGGAGGAGGAGGATAGGAGGAGGAGATGGTTAAGAGGAGGAGGTGTCTAGGAGGAGGAGGTGTCTAGGAGGAGGAGGTGTCTAGGAGGAGGAGGTGTCTAGGAGGAGGGAGGAGGAGGTGGTTAGGAGGAGGTGTCTAGGAGGAGGAGGTGTCTAGGAGGAGGAGGTGGTTAGGAGGAGGTGGTTAGGAGGAGGAGGGTTAGGAGGAGGAGGAGGTTAGGAGGAGGTGGTAAGGAGGAGGTGGTGTTAAGGAGGAGGAGGATAGGAGGAGGAGGTGTCTAGGAGGAGGAGGTGGTTAGGAGGAGGAGGTGGTTAGGAAGAGGAGGTGGTTAGGAAGAGGAGGTGTCTAGGAAGAGGAGGTGTCTAGGAAGAGGAGGTGGTTAAGAGGAGGAGGTGTCTAGGAGTAGGAGGTGTCTAGGAGGAGGAGGTGAGGAGGAGGTGGTTAGGAGGAGGTGTCTAGGAGGAGGAGGTGTCTAGGAGGAGGAGGTGTCTAGGAGGAGGTGGTGTCTAGGAGGAGGAGGTGGTTAGGAGGAGGTGGTTAGGAGGAGGAGGAGGTTAGGAGGAGGAGGTGGTTAGGAGGAGGTGGTGGTTAGGAGGAGGTGGTTAGGAGGAGGAGGATAGGAGGAGGAGATGGTTAAGAGGAGGAGGTGTCTAGGAGGAGGAGGTGTCTAGGAGGAGGAGGTGTCTAGGAGGAGGAGGTTAGGAGGAGGAGGTTAGGAGGAGGTGGTGTCTAGGAGGAGGAGGTGTCTAGGAGGAGGAGGTGGTGTCTAGGAGGAGGAGGTGTCTAGGAGGAGGAGGTTTCTAGGAGGAGGAGGTGTCTAGGAGGAGGAGGAGGTTAGGAGGAGGTGGTGTCTAGGAGGAGGAGGTGCTGCACAGACTTATACTCCCAGTTTAGCAACAGGGTCCCTGCCTTCCCTGTAGCTCAGTTGGTAGAGCATGGTGTTTGCAACGCCAGGGTTGTGGTTTCGATTCCCATGGGGGACCAGTACAGGAAAAAATAAATAAATAAAAATATGAAATGTATGCATTCACTACTGTAAGTCGCTCTGGAAAAGAGCATCTGGTAAATGACTAAAATGTAAATGTAAGGGTCCGTTACTATGGCAACCCCGTATGAGTGGCGTGTGAAAATGTCTTGTTGCCGGGGCGATGTAATAAATATGGCTGCCAAGTGTTACACAGAAATAGGGGTGGGGGGGTGGTGTTGCTACGGTAATATGGTAGAAGGCTACAGTGTGGTGGCGTTGCTACGGTAATATGGTAGAAGGCTACAGTGTGGTGGCGTTGCTACGGTAATATGGTAGAAGACTACAGTGTGGTGGCGTTGCTACGGTAATATGGTAGAAGGCTACAGTGTGGTGGCGTTGCTACGGTAATATGGTAGAAGGCTACAGTGTGGTGGCGTTGCTACGGTAATATGGTAGAAGGCTACAGTGTGGTGGCGTTTCTACGGTAATATGATACAAGGCTACAGTGTGGTGGCGTTGCTACGGTAATATGGTAGAAGGCTACAGTGTGGTGGCGTTGCTACGGTAATATGATGCGTTGCTACGGTAATATGATACAAGGCTACAGTGTGGTGGCGTTGCCACGGTAATATGGTAGAAGGCTACAGTGTGGTGGCGTTGCTACGGTAATATGATACAAGGCTACAGTGTGGTGGCGTTGCTACGGTAATATGATACAAGGCTACAGTGTGGTGGCGTTGCTACGGTAATATGATACAAGGCTGCTGGTTGCTCCTGTGATGTTCTGTGCTCTGCATGACCTTATGTTCCTGGCTAAATGTAATGTTGAACGGCCATGGTGTGTGTGTGTGTGTGTGTTGCTACAGTAACATGATCCTACCCAGAGCGAAGGACAGAGACCCATCTGAACACCAGCGTGTGAGACAGGGAGGGCTGTGCTGCCCTGCCTTCCTTCAGGGGAAAGACCAAGCTGTGTTGGTGCTACAGAACAGAGGAACGCTGGCAGCTCTGTGTGGATCACTGAGGGAGACTGTTGTGTAGCAGAGCCCACAGCTGCAGGTCCTACCCCCACCCTGCTACAGTCACCCTGCTACAGTCACCCTGCTACAGTCACCCTGCTACAGTCACCCTGCTAGTCACCTCGCTCCCCTGCTGCTAGTCACCCTGCTGCTAGTCACCCTGCTCCTGTCACCCTGCTCCAGTCACCCTGCTCCAGTCACCCTGCTCCAGTCACCCTGCTCCAGTCACCCTGCTCCAGTCACCCTGCTCCCCTGCTACAGTCACCCTGCTACAGTGACCTCGCTCCCCTGCTACAGTCACCCTGCTACAGTCACGTTGCTACCCTGCTGCAGTCACCCTGCTAGTCACCTCGCTCCCCTGCTACAGTCACCCTGCTACAGTCACCTCGCTCCCCTGCTACAGTCACCCTGCTACCCTGCTACAGTCACCCTGCTACCCTGCTGCAGTCACCCTGCTACAGTCACCTCGCTCCCCTGCTACAGTCACCCTGCTACAGTCACGTCGCTACCCTGCTGCAGTCACCCTGCTACAGTCACCTCGCTACCCTGCTGCAGTCACCCTGCTACAGTCACCTCGCTCCCCTGCTACAGTCACCCTGCTACAGTCACCTCGCTACCCTGCTACAGTCACCTCGCTCCCCTGCTACAGTCACCCCGCAACAGTCACCCTGCTAGTCACCTCGCTCCCCTGCTACAGTCACCTCGCTACCCTGCTACAGTCACCCTGCTACAGTCACCCTGCTACAGTCACCTCGCTACCCTGCTACAGTCACCCTGCTACAGTCACCTCGCTACCCTGCTACAGTCACCCGGCCACAGTCACCCTGCTACAGTCACCCTGCTACAGTCACCTCGCTACCCTGCTACAGTCACCCGGCCACAGTCCAAAGTCAGACGAGTAGCAGGCTGTAGTATCCCGTCTTGCTTTCTCTCTAGTAGTGTAAAGATCTGTCTTACTGCTGCTGGTCACAGTCCTGCCTCTTCTTCTCTTCTTTCACCTTGTCCTTCTCCTATTCCTCCTGTCAGTTCTTCTCTCTACAGCACACTACACCACAATCCTCAGCTTGCTGGCTGGCTGGCTGGCTGCCTGGCTGGCTGGCTGCCTGGCTGGCTGGCTCTACAAACAGTGACTTCATTGTCCTTTATACCAAACAGATTGCTGCTCCCCCCTTCCTCCTGTTCTCCTCCACACCGCCCTACAGACCTCCACATATCCTCCTGGAAAAACAGTGGAATCTCTACCAGACTGACTTTCACTAGCAACCATTCAGAGCAGGATGTTAGTGAGACTGTGGTGACTTACATGACTGATCAGAGGCAATGAGTTCCTCACTAGTCACTGCTCTGTCACCGTGAGTGATTCTACTGTGGCATCACATAGTCCTCCAGACGCGGACCGAGTCCTCCGAGAGACGCGGGCCGAGTCCTCCGAGAGACGCGGGCCGAGTCCTCCGAGACGCAGACCGAGTCCCGGACCTTGTCCTCCGAGAGACACGGACCGAGTCCCGGACCTTGTCCTCCGAGAGACACACGGACCGAGTCCTCCGAGAGACGCGGGCCGAGTCCTCCGAGAGACGCGGGCCGAGTCCTCCGAGAGACGCGGGCCGAGTCCTCCGAGAGACGCGCGGGCCGAGTCCTCCGAGAGACGCGCGGACCGAGTCCTCCGAGAGACGCGGACCGAGTCCTCCGAGAGACGCGGACCGAGTCCTCCGAGAGACGCGGACCGAGTCCTCCGAGAGACGGACCGAGTCCTCTGAGAGACACGGACCGAGTCCCGGACCTTGTCCTCCGAGAGACACGGACCGAGTCCTCCGAGAGACATATCTGACATGACCCTGCAGTAGACAGAAGCTGTTTGACCGTAGTATCCATCTACCCACTGAAGAGCCTCAGCATCAACACCACACAGAAGGAAGCAGCCAACTGTCCTCTGCTCTGCATTCAGGATATATGAGTCACTATAATGTGTTCTCATCTATGAAATTACTCACACAGCAGCACAACCCCCAACCCCTCACAACAACCCCCAGCCCTTCACAACAACCCCCAACCCCTCACCAACAACCCCCAGCCCCTCACCAACAACCCCCAGCCCCTCACCAACAACCCCCAGCCCCTCACATCAACCCCCAGCCCCTCACCAACAACCCCCAGCCCCTCACCAACAACCCCCAGCCCCTCACATCAACCCCCAGCCCCTCACCAACAACCCCCAGCCCCTCACATCAACCCCCGGCCCTCCACAAACAACCCCCAGCCCCTCACCAACAACCCCCAGCCCCTCACATCAACCCCCAGCCCCTCATCATCAACCCCAGCCCCTCACAACAACCCCTCACAACAACCCCCAGCCCCTCACGACAACCCCTCACCATCAACAACCCCCAGCCCCTCACCAACAACCCGCAACCCCTCACAACAACCCCCAGCCCCTCACCAACAACAACCCCCAACCCCTCACAACAACAACCCCCAACCCCTCACCATCAGCAACCCCCAGCCCCTCACCATCAGCAACCCCCAGCCCCTCACCATCAGCAACCCCCAGCCCCTCACCAACAACAACCCCCAGCCCCTCACCATCAGCAACCCCCAGCCCCTCACCATCAGCAACCCCCAGCCCCTCACCATCAGCAACCCCCAGCCCCTCACCAACAACAACCCCCAACCCCTCACAACAACAACCCCCAGCCCCTCACAACAACAACCCCCAGCCCCTCACAACAACAACCCCCAGCCCCTCACCAACAACCCCCAGCCCCTCACCACCAACCCCAGCCCCTCACAACAACCCCCAGCCCCTCACAACAACCCCTCACAACAACCCCCAGCACCTCTCAACAACCCCCAGCCCCTCACCAACAACCCCCAGCCCCTCACCAACAACCCCCAGCCCCTCACCAACAACCCCTAGCCCCTCACCAACAACAACCCCCAACCCCTCACAACAACCCCTCACAACAACCCCCAGCCCCTCACAACAACCCCCAGCCCCTCACAACAACCCCCAGCCCCTCTCAACAACCCCCAGCCCCTCTCAACAACCCCCAGCCCCTCTCAACAACCCCCAGCCCCTCACAACAACCCCCAGCCCCTCACAACAACCCCCAGCCCCTCACAACAACCTCCAGCCCCTCACCACCAACCCCCAGCCCCTCACCAACAACCCCCAGCCCCTCACCAACAACCCCCAGCCCCTCACAACAACCCCTCACCAACAACACCCAGCCCCTCACCAACAACCCCCAGCCCCTCACCACAACCCCCAGCCCCTCACCACAACCCCCAGCCCCTCACCACAACCCCCAGCCCCTCACCACAACCCCCAGCCCCTCACCATCAACAACCCCCAGCCCCTCACCATCAACAACCCCCATCCCCTCACAACAACCCCCATGCCCTCACCAACAACCCCCAGCCCCTCACAACAACCCCATCTCCGCACAACCCCCATCTCCTCACAACAACCCCCAGCCCCTCACAACAACCCCCAGCCCCTCACAACAACCCCCAGCCCCTCACAACAACCCCCAGCCCCTCACAACAACCCCCATGCCCTCACCAACAACCCCCAGCCCCTCACAACAACCCCATCTCCTCACAACCCCCATCTCCTCACAACAACCCCCATGCCCTCACCAACAACCCCCAGCCCCTCACAACAACCCCATCTCCTCACAACCCCCATCTCCTCACAACAACCCCCAATCCCTCACAACAACTCCCAGACCCTCACCAACAACCCCCAGCCCCTCACCAACAACCCCCAGCCCCTCACCAACAACCCCCAGCCCCTCACCAACAACCCCCAGCCCCTCACAAACAACCCCAGCCCCTCACAAACAACCCCAGCCCCTCACAACAACCCCTCACCAACAACCCCCCAGCCCCTCACAACAACCCCCAGCCCCTCACAACAACCCCCATGCCCTCACCAACAACCCCCAGCCCCTCACAACAACCCCATCTCCTCACAACCCCCATCTCCTCACAACAACCCCCATGCCCTCACCAACAACCCCCAGCCCCTCACAACAACCCCATCTCCTCACAACCCCCATCTCCTCACAACAACCCCCAATCCCTCACAACAACTCCCAGACCCTCACCAACAACCCCCAGCCCCTCACCAACAACCCCCAGCCCCTCACCAACAACCCCCAGCCCCTCACAAACAACCCCAGCCCCTCACAACAACCCCTCACCAACAACCCCCAGTCCCTCACAACAACCCCCAGTCCCTCACAACAACCCCCAGCCCCTCACCAACAACACCCAGCCCCTCACCACCAACCCCAGCCCCTCACCACCAACCCCAGCCCCTCACAACAACCCCCAGCCCCTCACAACAACCCCCAGCCCCTCTCAACAACCCCCAGCCCCTCACCACCAACCCCAGCCCCTCACCACCAACCCCCAGCCCCTCACAACAACCCCCAGCCCCTCTCAACAACCCCCAGCCCCTCACCAACAACCCGCAACCCCTCACAACAACCCCCAGCCCCTCACCAACAACAACCCCCAACCCCTCACAACAACAACCCCCAGCCCCTCACCATCAGCAACCCCCAGCCCCTCACCATCAGCAACAGCCAGCCCCTCACCATCAGCAACCCCCAGCCCCTCACCATCAGCAACCCCCAGCCCCTCACCAACAACAACCCCCAGCCCCTCACCATCAGCAACCCCCAGCCCCTCACCATCAGCAACCCCCAACCCCTCACAACAACAACCCCCAACCCCTCACAACAACAACCCCCAGCCCCTCACCAACAACCCCCAGCCCCTCACAACAACCCCCAGCCCCTCACAACAACCCCCATGCCCTCACCAACAACCCCCAGCCCCTCACAACAACCCCATCTCCTCACAACCCCCATCTCCTCACAACAACCCCCATGCCCTCACCAACAACCCCCAGCCCCTCACAACAACCCCATCTCCTCACAACCCCCATCTCCTCACAACAACCCCCAATCCCTCACAACAACTCCCAGACCCTCACCAACAACCCCCAGCCCCTCACCAACAACCCCCAGCCCCTCACCAACAACCCCCAGCCCCTCACCAACAACCCCCAGCCCCTCACCAACAACCCCCAGCCCCTCACCAACAACCCCAGCCCCTCACAACAACCCCTCACCAACAACCCCCAGTCCGTCACAACAACCCCCAGTCCCTCACAACAACCCCCAGCCCCTCACCAACAACACCCAGCCCCTCACCACCAACCCCAGCCCCTCACAACAACCCCCAGCCCCTCACAACAACCCCCAGCCCCTCTCAACAACCCCCAGCCCCTCACCACCAACCCCAGCCCCTCACCACCAACCCCCAGCCCCTCACAACAACCCCTCACAACAACCCCCAGCCCCTCTCAACAACCCCCAGCCCCTCACCAACAACCCGCAACCCCTCACAACAACCCCCAGCCCCTCACCAACAACAACCCCCAACCCCTCACAACAACAACCCCCAGCCCCTCACCATCAGCAACCCCCAGCCCCTCACCATCAGCAACAGCCAGCCCCTCACCATCAGCAACCCCCAGCCCCTCACCATCAGCAACCCCCAGCCCCTCACCAACAACAACCCCCAGCCCCTCACCAACAACAACCCCCAGCCCCTCACCATCAGCAACCCCCAGCCCCTCACCATCAGCAACCCCCAACCCCTCACAACAACAACCCCCAACCCCTCACAACAACAACCCCCAGCCCCTCACCAACAACCCCCAGCCCCTCACCAACAACCCCCAGCCCCTCACAACAACCCCCAGCCCCTCACAACAACCCCACACAACAACAACCCCCAGCCCCTCTCAACAACCCCCAGCCCCTCACCAACAACAACCCCCAACCCCTCACAACAACCCCTCACAACAACCCCCAGCCCCTCACAACAACCCCCAGCCCCTCACAACAACCCCCAGCCCCTCACAACAACCCCCAGCCCCTCACCAACAACCCCCAGCCCCTCACCAACAACCCCCAGCCCCTCTCAACAACCCCCAGCCCCTCTCAACAACCCCCAGCCCCTCTCAACAACCCCCAGCCCCTCACAACAACCCCCAGCCCCTCACAACAACCCCCAGCCCCTCTCAACAACCCCCAGCCCCTCACAACAACCCCCAGCCGCTCTCAACAACCCCCAGCCCCTCACAACAACCCTCAGCCCCTCACAACAACCCTCAGCCCCTCACAACAACCCTCAGCCCCTCACAACAACCCTCAGCCCCTCACAACAACCCTCAGCCCCTCACAACAACCCTCAGCCCCTCACCACCTCCTTCCTGTCTCTGAAACACACCGTCTCTCCTCTCCTTCCTGTCTCTGAAACACACTGCCCCTCCTCTCCTTCCTGTCTCTGAAACACACCGTCCCTCCTCTCCTTCCTGTCTGAAACACACCGCCTCTCCTTCCTGTCTGAAACACACCGCCTCTCCTTCCTGTCTGAAACACACCATCCCTCCTCTCCTTCCTGTCTGAAACACACATTTACATTTTTTACATTTAAGTCATTTAGCAGACGCTCTTATCCAGAGCGACTTACAAATTGGTGCATTCACCTATAATATCCAGTAGAACAAACACTTTACAATAGTGCATCTAAATCCTTTAAAGGGGGGGGGGGGGGTTAGAAGGATTACTTTATCCTATCCCAGGTATTCCTTAAAGAGGAACCGTCCCTCCTCTCCTTCCTGTCTTTGAAACACACCGTCCCTCCTCTCCTTCCTGTCTCTGAAACACACCGTCCCTCCTCTCCTTCCTGTCTCAAACACACCGTCCCGCCTCTCCTTCCTGTCTCAAACACACCGTCCCGCCTCTCCTTCCTGTCTCAAACACACCGTCCCGCCTCTCCTTCCTGTCTCAAACACACCGTCCCGCCTCTCCTTCCTGTCTCTGAAACACACTGTCCCTCCTCTCCTTCCTGTCTCTGAAACACACTGTCCCTCCTCTCCTTCCTGTCTCTGAAACACACTGTCCCTCCTCTCCTTCCTGTCTCTGAAACACACCGTCCCTCCTATCCTTCCTGTCTCTGAAACACACCGTCCCTCCTATCCTTCCTGTCTCAAACACACCGTCCCGCCTCTCCTTCCTGTCTCTGAAACACACTGTCCCTCCTCTCCTTCCTGTCTCTGAAACACACCGTCCCTCCTATCCTTCCTGTCTCTGAAACACACCTTCCCTCATCTCCTTCCTGTCTCTGAAACACACCATCCCTCCTCTCCTTCCTGTCTCTGAAACACACCATCCCTCCTCTCCTTCCTGTCTCTGAAACACACTGTCCCTCCTCTCCTTCCTAAACAACCAGGTCTTTCTCCAGAGACGCCTAGGGGAATTCCTCCAACTAAACGACCAGGTCTTTCTCTAGAGACGCCTAGGAGAATTCCTCCAACTAAACGACCAGGTCTTTCTCCAGAGACGCCCGGGGGAATTCCTCCAACTAAACGACCAGGTCTTTCTCCAGAGACGCCTAGGAGAATTCCTCCAACTAAACGACCAGGTCTTTCTCCAGAGACGCCCGGGGGAATTCCTCCAACTAAACGACCAGGTCTTTCTCCAGAGACGCCCGGGGGAATTCCTCCAACTAAACGACCAGGTCTTTCTCCAGAGACGCCTAGGAGAATTCCTCCAACTAAACGACCAGGTCTTTCTCCAGAGACGCCCGGGGGAATTCCTCCAACTAAACGACCAGGTCTTTCTCCAGAGACGCCCGGGGGAATTCCTCCAACTAAACGACCAGGTCTTTCTCCAGAGACGCCTAGGAGAATTCCTCCAACTAAACGACCAGGTCTTTCTCCAGAGACGCCTAGGAGAATTCCTCCATAATATCAGATTGGCGGAGCAGGAAATGACACCATAACGGAATAAGGACCACCAGAACTTTCATTTGACCGTGTCACAGACGAGCCAGTGACCACAGCGAGGTAATCATGTGTGTACGGGTGTGTGTCCACTGACCTGGTAGGGCTGGTATGCTCCGCGGTCGGACAGGAAGTCCAGTTGTCTGTCAGAGAAGAACTCAACAGCTGTGATGGAGCCCAGAGTAGCCTTCCCCACCAGAGGTCTGAACGTCTGAAACAAGAACAACACTAACCGTTAGAGCCTTCCATGTCTTTTCTTTTCAAACTATCATCTGTACAAATAATTCACATTTTATTCCCTAGAAGGTGGAGGGAATTACAGGCAGAATCTCACCAGCAATGAACGTCTGAAACATTTAGTCAGTCTGCAGAATTAACACAGCTGTTTGCAGGGAGGAATAATAGCAGATAATAATGATAATAATGGAAGTCATTATAGACACAGACAGACAACTAAAGAGAGGAACGCTGCACCAGAGAGCTGCTGCTATCAGACAGTTCAAAGGCAGCCTGTCGCTCTTTGATGTTCCTCTTCCTCCTCTTTTCTCCCTCTCTTCCTCCCCCCGCTGATCACCCATCTCTGATGTCACTGTCTATCAGCCTGCCTGCAGGGCTCAACTCTCATCTTCCCTCCATCTATCTCACTGCTGCAGCAACACACACACACAGTCACACAGCCACTCAGATGCATTCCAACTGCTACAGTACAGGAACACACCATCACGTGGCCTGGGCGTGTGTCTGAGAAGGGAGGATTCTAGATCAGACAGACTCCCTTTCAAATCCCATCAGGGAACAGAGCAGGGAACAGAGCAGGGAACAGAGCAGGGAACAGAGCAGGGTACAGAGCAGGGTACAGAGCAGGGTACAGAGCAGGGTACAGAGCAGGGTACAGAGCAGGAAAGAGAGCAGGAAAGAGAGCAGGAAACAGAGCAGGAAACAGAGCAGGAAACAGAGCAGGAAACAGAGCAGGAAACAGAGCAGAATCTAAACCAGGGAATGTTAACCTAGAGTTTATATCAGTAACATGAATCTAAACCAGGGAATGTTAACCTAGAGTTTATATCAGTAACATGAATCTAAACCAGGGAATGTTAATGGGATTCATTAGAAGTTTAACTTCAGGTGACTGCTGTTATTACTAGAGTTACATGATGTAAACCACAACGCACCCACAGTCATACTGTCTGGTGCTGGCCGGTCAGACGACCTACATGCCTTCTATGCTCACATCAAGGCAAG
Source organism: Salmo trutta (assembly GCF_901001165.1). NCBI lineage: Eukaryota > Metazoa > Chordata > Actinopteri > Salmoniformes > Salmonidae > Salmo > Salmo trutta. Next base: position 2,419,617 of record NW_021823195.1, read on the forward strand.
CAACACTGAACCGTGCATGAGAGCACCAGCTGTTCTGGACGACTGTGTGATCTCGCAGACCACCATAGTCTCTGTACCCAAGAACGCCAAGGTTACCTATCTAAATGACTACCACCCAAAGCACTCACATCTAAAAATGAAATGCTTTGAAAGGCTGGTGGCAGCTCACATCAACACAGTCACCCCAGAATCCCTGGACCCACTCCAATCCACATACCGGTCCAATCCTGGACCAACTCCAATCCACATACCGGTCCAACCCTGGACCCACTCCAATCCACATACCGGTCCAACCCTGGACCCACTCCAATCCACATACCGGTCCAACCCTGGACCCACTCCAATCCACATACCGGTCCAACCGTGGACCCACTCCAATCCACATACCGGTCCAACCCTGGACCCACTCCAATCCACATACCGGTCCAACCCCGGACCCACTCCAATCCACATAACGGTCCAACAGATAACAATCTACACTACCGGTCAGAAGTTCAGGGAGGTGGTCAGCGATCTGGCAGTGTAGTGCGAGGACAAACACCTTCCCCTCAACGTCAGCAAGACAAAGGAGCTGATCGCGGACAACAGGAAATGGAGGGCCGGGCACAACCCCCTATCCACGGGGCTGTAGTGGAGCGGGTCGAGAGCCCATGCTATCTGGTTCTGTCAGTATAGTGGTGTCCCATGCTATCTGGTTCTGTCAGTATAGTGGTGTCCCATGCTATCTGGTTCTGTCAGTATAGTGGTGTCCCATGCTATCTGGTTCTGTCAGTATAGTGGTGTCCCATGCTATCTGGTTCTGTCAGTATAGTGGAGTCCCATGCTATCTGGTTCTGTCAGTATAGTGGTGTCCCATGCTATCTGGTTCTGTCAGTATAGTGGTGTCCCATGCGATCTGGTTCTGTCAGTATAGTGGTGTCCCATGCTATCTGGTTCTGTCAGTATAGTGGTGTCCCATGCGATCTGGTTCTGTCAGTATAGTGGTGTCCCATGCTATCTGGTTCTGTCAGTATAGTGGTGTCCCATGCTATCTGGTTCTGTCAGTATAGTGGTGTCCCATGCTATCTGGTTCTGTCAGTATAGTGGAGTCCCATGCTATCTGTTTCTGTCAGTATAGTGGAGTCCCATGCTATCTGGTTCTGTCAGTATAGTGGTGTCCCATGCTATCTGGTTCTGTCAGTATAGTGGAGTCCCATGCTATCTGGTTCTGTCAGTATAGTGGTGTCCCATGCTATCTGGTTCTGTCAGTATAGTGGTGTCCCATGCTATCTGGTTCTGTCAGTATAGTGGAGTCCCATGCTATCTGGTTCTGTCAGTACAGATCTCTGTATATATTACAAGGCTAGAATGTTCCATGTGTGTCTGTTTCTGTGCTGGTTGATGGTTACATCACCATGGTCTGCTCTGAGAAGTTAAGGACAACCGCCGTGACCATCACTAAACACCGTCTGGTAGGGGACCATCACTAAACACCGCCTGGTAGGGGACCATCACTAAACACCGCCTGGTAGGGGACCATCACTAAACACCGCCTGGTAGGGGACCATCACTAAACACCGCCTGGTAGGGGACCATCACTAAACACCGCCTGGTAGGGGACCATCACTAAACACCGCCTGGTAGGGGACCATCACTAAACACCGCCTGGTAGGGGACCATCACTAAACACCGTCTGGTAGGGGACCATCACTAAACACCGCCTGGTAGGGGACCATCACTAAACACCGCCTGGTAGGGGACCATCACTAAACACCGCCTGGTAGGGGACCATCACTAAACACCGCCTGGTAGGGGACCATCACTAAACACCGCCTGGTAGGGGACCATCACTAAACACCGCCTGGTAGGGGACCATCACTAAACACCGCCTGGTAGGGGACCATCACTAAACACCGCCTGGTAGGGGACCATCACTAAACACCGCCTGGTAGGGGACCATCACTAAACACCGCCTGGTAGGGGACCATCACTAAACACCGCCTGGTAGGGGACCATCACTAAACACCGCCTGGTAGGGGACCATCACTAAACACCGCCTGGTAGGGGACCATCACTAAACACCGTCTGGTAGGGGACCATCACTAAACACCGTCTGGTAGGGGACCATCACTAAGGGAGACCAGTCTATGTATACAACACAGGAACAGAGTTCAGTACCGTACTGTCCAGAGAACAACACAGGAACAGCACTTTCGTAACCACAATCCAACCACAACCCAACCATGCCATGTAGTGCACTACATAGAGAATAGGGTGCCAGGTAGTGCACTACATAGTGAATAGGGTGCCAGGTAGTGCACTACATAGGGAATAGGGTGCCATTTGGTAGACAGCCAGTGTTGTGTGTCAACAGTCCCTGATCGGAGGAGTTGAAACGAGGCTACAGCTGCTGTCCAAACAACCCTGTGGTGCAACTGCACTGCAGGCAGGAGCTCCATCTGACTGTCCTAGGGCAGATAAATATAGAAACTCACACAGACACAGACATACAGAGAGAGAGAGAGAGGCGGAGAGAGAGCCAGAGAGAGAGACAGAGACAGCGAGAGAGAGCCAGAGAGAGAGAGAGAGAGAGAGAGAGAGAGAGAGCCAGAGAGACAGACAGAGAGAGACAGAGACAGCGAGAGAACAAGCAAGAGAGAGAGAGAGAGACAGCGAGCGAGCGCGACAGAGACAGCAAGCGCGAGAGAGCCGGACAGCGCGAGAGAGCGCGAGAGAGCCGGACAGTGAGAGGACAGCGAGAGAGAGCCAGACAGCGAGAGAGAGCCGGACAGCGAGAGGACAGCGAGAGAGAGCCAGACAGCGAGAGAGAGCCAGACAGCGAGGACAGCGAGAGAGAGCCAGACAGCGAGAGAGAGCCAGAGAGAGCCAGAGACAGCAAGAGAGAGAGACAGCAAGAGAGAGAGACAGCAAGAGAGAGACAGCAAGAGAGAGAGACAGCAAGAGAGAGAGACAGCAAGAGAGAGAGACAGCAAGAGAGAGAGACAGCAAGAGAGAGAGACAGCAAGAGAGAGACACAGCAAGAGAGAGACACAGCAAGAGAGAGACAGCGAGTACAGTGGCGGAATACCTGACCATTGTGTCAGAAAGTAATTTTCATTTCAAGTTAAAGCGTACTGTTAGCTAGCTAACGTTAGCTGGCTGGCTCGCTAGCTAACATTACATGTATGATCTGTATAGTAATATTACTCTCTCAGAGCCATTTGCATTGCTAGTTATAGCCTAATGTTAGATAACAAAGAACCTAGTTGGTTATCTACCTGCAGATTCATGCAGGGTAGTAACGTGATGAGTTGGGATTATGGGTCATTGTTCAGCTAGCTAGCTACATGTCTAAACAAAACACTCCACTATGCAGGGTAGTAACGTGATGAGTTGGGATTATGGGTCATTGTTCAGCTAGCTAGCTACATGTCTAAACAAAACACTCCACTACGCAAGTAACCATTTCAATAGAATATTCATAATGTTACTGTGACAACTGTTGATAGACATAGCTGGTAAATTCGCTCTGTCTACTCAGATTTCAGAGCACTCTAGCCAACGTTAGCCACTTATATTGGGCGCGTCGCTGCTGTTGGGTCAGAACGCTCGGATCAACCCTACTCCTCGGCCTGACAACGCTCTGAGTTTACGAATGCTCTGGGGGGGCCCACACTCTGGGGGGGCCCACACTCTGGGGGGGGCCCACACTCTGGGGGGGGCCCACACTCTGGCACGCCAGATTAAATGTACGAACACACCCGTAGTATAAACCAGCCTTTAGTCTTGAAATCGTTGGTTGTTTAGTCCACAGCCTCACAGGTTAATCCTTAAAGAGATGGGTGGGGCTAAAGCTTTAGAGGGTGTGAACGATGCTGAATGGGTGGAGACAAAGAAGAGCTCTCCAGTAGGTACATTCAAGGGACATTTTCTCAAAAGTTCAGCAACTTTCAAAGCAGAATTACTTTGCCACTGTTCCTCAACTGTAGTGTAATATATACAATTATCTAGCTCTGAGTCTCTGCTTTTATCCACTGTAAAAAATACAATTAAAAAACATAGCAAATGTTGATACATAAGACAGAATCGAGGCAGTCGGTCAGAGAGACACACAGACCCACAAAGAATTCCTAAAGAAACCCAAGGTTGATAAAGTCCCATATCTACTGGGTGAAATACCACAGTGACCAATCACAGCAGCAAGATGTGTGACCTGTTGCCACAAGAAAAGGACAACCAGTGAAGAACAAGCACCATTGGAAATACAACCCATATTTATTTTCACTTTTGTACTTTCATTATTTGAACATCATAAGACATCTGAAATGTCTTTATTCTTTTGGAACGTCTGTGAGTGAAATGTTTTCTGTTTATTTCCCTTTTGCTTATTACCCATTTCACTTGCTTTGGCAATGTAAACATGAGTTCCCATGCCAATAAAGCCCTTGAATTGAATTTTGAAAGTGAGAGATCAGACACACTTCTCTTTTAAAGACAAACCTGGGTTTCCCACAATAATATAACCTGGTTTCCCCACGGTAATATAACCTGGTTTCCCACCCAGTAATATAACCTGGTTTCCCACCCAGTAATATAACCTGGTTTCCCACCCAGCAATATAACCTGGTTTCCCACAGTAATAACACCTGGTTTCCCACAGTAATATAACCTGGTTTCCCACAGTAATATAACCTGGTTTCCCACCCAGTAATATAACCTGGTTTCCCACCCAGTAATATAACCTGGTTTCCCACCCAGTAATATAACCTGGTTTCCCCACCCAGTAATATAACCTGGTTTCCCCACAGTAATATAACCTGGTTTCCCCACAGTAATATAACCTGGTTTCCCCACAGTAATATAACCTGGTTCCCCACAGTAATATAACCTGGTTTCCCACCCAGTAATATAACCTGGTTTCCCACCCAGCAATATAACCTGGTTTCCCACAGTAATATAACCTGGTTTCCCACCCAGCAATATAACCTGGTTTCCCACAGTAATATAACCTGGTTTCCCACAGTAATATAAACTGGTTTCCCACAGTAATATAACCTGGTTTCCACCCCAGTAATATAACCTGGTTTCCACCCCAGTAATATAACCTGGTTTCCACCCCAGTAATATAACCTGGTTTCCCACCCCAGTAATATAACCTGGTTTCCCACCCCAGTAATATAACCTGGTTTCCCACCCCAGTAATATAACCTGGTTTCCCACAGTAATATAACCTGGTTTCCCCACAGTAATATAACCTGGTTTCCCACAGTAATATAACCTGGTTTCCCACAGTAATATAACCTGGTTTCCCACAGTAATATAACCTGGTTTCCCACAGTAATATATCCTGGTTTCCCCACAGTAATATAACCTGGTTTCCCACCCAGTAATATAACCTGGTTTCCCACCCAGTAATATAACCTGGTTTCCCACCCAGTAATATAACCTGGTTTCCCACCCAGTAATATAACCTGGTTTCCCACCCAGTAATATAACCTGGTTTCCCACCCAGTAATATAACCTGGTTTCCCACCCAGTAATATAACCTGGTTTCCCACCCAGTAATATAACCTGGTTTCCCACCCAGTAATATAACCTGGTTTCCCACCCAGTAATATAACCTGGTTTCCCACAGTAATATAACCTGGTTTCCACCCTGTAATATAACCTGGTTTCCCCACAGTAATATAACCTGATTTCCCACAGTAATATATCCTGGTTTCCCCACAGTAATATATCCTGGTTTCCCCACAGTAATATAACCTGGTTTCCCACAGTAATATAACCTGGTTTCCCACAGTAATATAACCTGGTTTCCCACAGTAATATATCCTGGTTTCCCCACAGTAATATATCCTGGTTTCCCCACAGTAATATATCCTGGTTTCCCCACAGTAATATAACCTGGTTTCCCACCCAGTAATATAACCTGGTTTCCCACCCAGTAATATAACCTGGTTTCCCACCCAGTAATATAACCTGGTTTCCCACCCAGTAATATAACCTGGTTTCCCACCCAGTAATATAACCTGGTTTCCCACCCAGTAATATAACCTGGTTTCCCACCCAGTAATATAACCTGGTTTCCCACCCAGTAATATAACCTGGTTTCCCACCCAGTAATATAACCTGGTTTCCCACAGAGTAATATAACCTGGTTTCCCACAGTAATATATCCTGGTTTCCCACAGTAATATAACCTGGTTTCCCACAGTAATATAACCTGGTTTCCCCACAGTAATATAACCTGGTTTCCCACACAGTAATATAACCTGGTTTCCCCACAGTAATATAACCTGGTTTCCCACACAGTAATATAACCTGGTTTCCCACAGTAATATAACCTGGTTTCCCACAGTAATATATCCTGGTTTCCCCACAGTAATATAACCTGGTTTCCCACACAGTAATATAACCTGGTTTCCCACACAGTAATATAACCTGGTTTCCCACAGTAATATAACCTGGTTTCCCACAGTAATATAACCTGGTTTCCCACAGTAATATATCCTTGTTTCCCACCCAGTAATATAACCTGGTTTCCCACAGTAATATAGCCTGGTTTCCCACAGTAATATAACCTGGTTCCCCACAGTAATATAACCTGGTTTCCCACCCAGTAATATAACCTAGTTTCCCCACAGTAATATAACCTGGTTTCCCCCAGTAATATAACCTGGTTTCCCCACAGTAATATAACCTGGTTTCCCACAGTAATATAACCTGGTTTTCCACAGTAATATAACCTGGTTTCCCACAGTAATATAACCTGGTTTCCCACAGTAATATAACCTGGTTTCCCACAGTAATATAACCTGGTTTTCCACAGTAATATAACCTGGTTCCCCACAGTAATATAACCTGGTTTCCCACAGTAATATAACCTGGTTTCCCCCACAGTAATATAACCTGGTTTCCCACAGTAATATAACCTGGTTTCCCACAGTAATATAACCTGGTTCCCCACAGTAATATAACCTGGTTTCCACCCTGTAATATAACCTGGTTTCCCACAGTAATATAACAGAGAAACAGACCAGTATAAACACTGTTAAACCTCAGACGGTTCAGCAGGCCTGGCTGATATAAAGAGAACACACCTGTTAGACAGAAATAACACTAATCTCTCACAGTCTTAAATACCTTTTGTAAACAAGACGCAACAAAATGGCCACTATAACATCAACTCTGCCAAAGCATAGAGTACTAACTAGCACTGATCCCTGTTGGTAAAACGGGATACAGCGTGGGTCAGTTCCCTTTGGTTCTGCAGTCCCTCTTCCAAACATCCCTTTCTCATAAAGGCTGTATTGTTTGACTCAGACCCCAGTAATCATGTTTCAAATGAAAGGAAATTAGATGTTGACCTTCAAATGACCGTTTCTCCCCGTCCTGTAATAAGACACACAGCGGCAGACGTACAGACTGCAGCCTCCCAGCCAGCGGACTGCAGCCTCCCAGCCAGCGGACTGCAGCCTCCCAGCCAGCGGACTGCAGCCTCCCAGCCAGCGGACTGCAGCCTCCCAGCCAGCGGACTGCAGCTGCAGCCTCCCGGCGGACTGCAGCCTCCCGGCGGACTGCAGCCTCCCGGCGGACTGCAGCCTCCCGGCGGACTGCAGCCTCCCGGCGGACTGCAGCTGCAGCCTCCCGGCGGACTGCAGCCTCCCGGTGGACTGCAGCCTCCCGGCGGACTGCAGCCTCCCGGCGGACTGCAGCTGCAGCCTCCCGCAGACTGCAGCCTCCCGCAGACTGCAGCCTCCCGCAGACTGCAGCCTCCCGCAGACTGCAGCCTCCCGCAGACTGCAGCCTCCCGCAGACTGCAGCCTCCCGCAGACTGCAGCCTCCCGCAGACTGCAGCCTCCCGCAGACTGCAGCCTCCCGCAGACTGCAGCCTCCCGCAGACTGCAGCCTCCCGCAGACTGCTGTGTGTTGACAGACAGAGGGATGCCGTAATAATGGCCTTCCCTTCCCTGTCCGTTCCCTTGCAGAGCGGGCCGCAGCCCTAAACACCAGCCTTCCCTGTCCGTTCCCTTGCAGAGCGGGCCGCAGCCCTAAACATCGGCCTTCCCTGTCCGTTCCCTTGCAGAGCGGGCCGCAGCCCTAAACATCAGCCTTCCCTGTCCGTTCCCTTGCAGAGCGGGCCGCAGCCCTAAACATCAGCCTTCCCTGTCCGTTCCCTTGCAGAGCGGGCCGCAGCCCTAAACATCAGCCTTCCCTGTCCGTTCCCTTGCAGAGCGGGCCGCAGCCCTAAACATCAGCCTTCCCTGTCCGTTCCCTTGCAGAGCCGGCCGCAGCCATAACTCAACAGTAAATATTTGATAAGGCTGAGTGCACTGGAATGCAAAGGAGTGGGCTGCAGCTCATGCAGAGCTAAGTAGTGTGTGTGTGTGTGTGTGTGTGTGTGTGTGTGTGTGTGTGTGTGTGTGTGTGTGTGTGTGGAGGCTTCATCATCCTGTGAATGGTTCCGACAGCCGGGGGGGAATAGAACGCTGCTATCTGATGAAGGTCACAGTAGAACACAGACACACACAATCAGTCTCTCCCCACAGAACACACACAATCAGTCTCTCCCCACAGAACACACACAATCAGTCCCTCCCTACAGAACACACACAATGAGTCCCACCCTACAGAACACACACAACGAGTCTCTCCCTACAGAACACACACAATCAGTCTCTCCCTACAGAAAACACACAGTCTCTCCCTACAGAAAACACACAACGAGTCTCTCCCTACAGAACACACACAATCAGTCTCTCCCTACAGAACACACACAATCAGTCTCTCCCTACAGAACACACACAACCAGTCTCTCCCTACAGAACACACACAATCAGTCTCTCCCTACAGAACACACACAACCAGTCTCTCCCTACAGAACACACACAACCAGTCTCTCCCTACAGAACACACATAATCAGTCTGTCCCTACAGAACACAGACACACACAATCAGTCTCTGCCTCTACATGAATAGCCAAGCTGTCAGTGAGCAGCTCTATATTCCAGTCCTCTACATGACCAGCCAAGCTGTCAGTGTGCAGCTCTATATTCCAGTCCTCTACATATGAGAGCCTAACATGACCTGTTCCCAGCTAGCTAGCTACACGTAGCTCCACATTCCTGCTCTATGAGAGCCCAACGTGACCTGTTCCCAGCCAGCTAGCTACACGTAGCACCACATTCCTGCTCTATGAGAGCCCAACGTGACCTGTTCCCAGCTAGCTACACGTAGCATCACATTCCTGCTCTATGAGAGCCCAACGTGACCTGTTCCCAGCCAGCTAGCTACACGTAGCACCACATTCCTGCTCTATGAGAGCCCAACGTGACCTGTTCCCAGCTAGCTAGCTACACGTAGCTCTACATTCCTGCTCTATGAGAGCCCAACGTGACCTGTTCCCAGCTAGCTAGCTACACGTAGCACAACATTCCTGCTCTATGAGAGCCCAACGTGACCTGTTCCCAGCTAGCTAGCTACACGTAGCACCACATTCCTGCTCTATGAGAGCCCAACGTGACCTGTTCCCAGCCAGCTAGCTAGCTACACGTAGCACCACATTCCTGCTCTATGAGAGCCCAACGTGACCTGTTCCCAGCCAGCTAGCTAGCTACACGTAGCTCCACATTCCTGCTCTATGAGAGCCCAACGTGACCTGTTCCCAGCTAGCTAGCTACACGTAGCTCCATATTGCTGCTCTATGAGAGCCCAACGTGACCTGTTCCCAGCTAGCTAGCTACACGTAGCACCACATTCCTGCTCTATGAGAGCCTAACGTGACCTGTTCCCAGCTAGCTAGCTACATGTAGCACCACATTCCTGCTCTATGAGAGCCCAACGTGACCTGTTCCCAGCCAGCTAGCTAGCTACATGTAGCACAACATTCCTGCTCTATGAGAGCCCAACGTGACCTGTTCCCAGCTAGCTAGCTAGCTACACGTAGCACCACATTCCTGCTCTATGAGAGCCCAACGTGACCTGTTCCCAGCTAGCTAGCTACACGTAGCACCACATTCCTGCTCTATGAGAGCCCAACGTGACCTGTTCCCAGCCAGCTAGCTAGCTACACGTAGCTCCACATTCCTGCTCTATGAGAGCCCAACGTGACCTGTTCCCAGCCAGCTAGCTAGCTACACGTAGCACCACATTCCTGCTCTATGAGAGCCCAACGTGACCTGTTCCCAGCTGGCTAGCTACACGTAGCATCACATTCCTGCTCTATGAGAGCCCAACGTGACCTGTTCCCAGCTAGCTAGCTACACGTAGCTCCACATTCCTGCTCTATGAGAGCCCAACGTGACCTGTTCCCAGCTAGCTAGCTACACGTAGCTCCACATTCCTGCTCTGAGAGCCCAACGTGACCTGTTCCCAGCTAGCTAGCTACACGTAGCACCACATTCCTGCTCTATGAGAGCCTAACGTGACCTGTTCCCAGCTAGCTAGCTACATGTAGCACCACATTCCTGCTCTATGAGAGCCCAACGTGACCTGTTCCCAGCCAGCTAGCTAGCTACACGTAGCACCACATTCCTGCTCTATGAGAGCCCAACGTGACCTGTTCCCAGCCAGCTAGCTAGCTACATGTAGCACCACATTCCTGCTCTATGAGAGCCCAACGTGACCTGTTCCCAGCCAGGTAGCTAGCTACATGTAGCACCACATTCCTGCTCTATGAGAAAAACCAGAGCTCACAAGAACTCCTTGGCAGGCAAGACAGGAGAAAGCTGTTTTTTCCTCCCTTCCATTTCGTTTTTTATTGCCAAATTCCATTTTCATGAAATATGAACCTTGTCTGGCAGTCAACACTCATTGGCCAGTTTATTAGGTACACCAGCCGGTTCAATATGGATGGCTCTTACAGACCGTGAGTCACTTGGCCATGGCTTGTTATATAAATCAGGCAGACAGACATCCAGTTCCTGTCAGATTGAACGTTAGAAGACACAACAAGTAACCTAAAGCCACTTTGAGCATGGTAGGATGGTCGGTGGAATGGATTACGGGCTCCCGAGAGGCGCAGTGGTATAACGCACTGCATCTCAGTGTTAGAGGCGTCACTGCAGTCCCTGGTTCCAGTCCAGGCTGCATCACAGTGCTAGAGGCGTCACTGCAGTCCCTGGTTCCAGTCCAGGCTGCATCTCAGTGCTAGAGGCGTCACTGCAGTCCCTGGATCCAGTCCAGGCTGCATCTCAGTGCTAGAGGCGTCACTGCAGTCCCTGGTTCCAGTCCAGGCTGCATCTCAGTGCTAGAGGCGTCACTGCAGTCCCTGGTTCCAGTCCCCAGGCTGCATCTCAGTGCTAGAGGCGTCACTGCAGTCCCTGGTTCCAGTCCAGGCTGCATCTCAGTGCTAGAGGCGTCACTGCAGTCCCTGGATCCAGTCCAGGCTTCATCTCAGTGCTAGAGGCGTCACTGCAGTCCCTGGTTCCAGTCCAGGCTGTATCACAGTGCTAGAGGCGTCACTGCAGTCCCTGGTTCCAGTCCAGGCTGTATCACAGTGCTAGAGGCGTCACTGCAGTCCCTGGTTCCAGTCCAGGCTGTATCACATCCGGCCGTGATTGGGAGTCCCATACGGCTGCGCAGAATTGGCTCAGCGTCGTCGAGGTTTGTCCCGGGGTAGGCCGTCATTGTAAATAAGAATTTGTTCTTAACTAACTTGCATAGTGAAATAAAATACATTTAAAAAAAATCTCTGAAAAAACATTCTAGGGTTTTCCGGGAATGTTGTGACGAACAAAAAATCATCCAGTCAGCGGCAGTCCTCTGCTTGTTGATGAGAGACGTCGAAGGAGAACAGCGCAAGCTAACAGGCGGGGCCACCAAGACAAATAACAACCCAGTACAACATCAGCTAACAGGCGGGCCCACCAAGACAAATAACGACCCAGAACAACATCAGCTAACAGGCGGGCCCACCAAGACAAATAACAACCCAGTACATCAGCTAACAGGCGGGCCCACCAAGACAAATAACGACCCAGTACAACAGTTCAGAACAACATCAGCTAACAGGCGGGCCCACCAAGACAAATAACGACCCAGTACAACAGTTCAGAACAACATCAGCTAACAGGCGGGCCCACCAAGACAAATAACGACCCAGTACAACAGTTCAGAACAACATCAGCTAACAGGCGGGCCCACCAAGACAAATAACGACCCAGAACAACATCAGCTAACAGGCGGGCCCACCAAGACAAATAACGACCCAGTACAACAGTTCAGAACAACATCAGCTAACAGGCGGGCCCACCAAGACAAATAACGACCCAGTACATCAGCTAACAGAACAATCTGCTCCAGTGGGTCATCACCAACACTGGACAGAGTGAGGAGTGGGGAAAAACATTGACTCCAACATGACAGTGAGTTCAGTTTACTAGAGCGTCCTGGTCCGTCCCCAGACCTCAACCCTGTAGAGTATAATGGGATGAGATGGAACGGGCTGTTAGCAGCATTAATGTAGCGCCGTCCAATCCGCAGCGACTGTGTGATGCCAACCTTTCAGCATGGACCAACATTTCGGTGGGATGGTGACATCACCAGGGGGTTCATTTGTTAATAGACCAATAAGAAAGAGAGTTTCAAACCTCTGCATATAACAGCTCAGAGTATTCAGAGTATTTAGCTACAGTGTTGATATTGTACAGTATACAGACCAGCTAGAGTATTCAGAGTATTTAGCTACAGTGTTGATATTGTACAGTGTACAGACCAGCTAGAGTATTCAGAGTATTTAGCTACAGTGTTGATATTGTACAGTATACAGGCCAGGTAGAGTATTCAGAGTAGTTAGCTACAGTGTTGATATTGTACAGTATACAGACCAGGTAGAGTATTCAGAGTATTTAGCTACAGTGTTGATATTGTACAGTATACAGGCCAGGTAGAGTATTCAGAGTATTTAGCTACAGTGTTGATATTGTACAGTATACAGGCCAGGTAGAGTATTCAGAGTAGTTAGCTACAGTGTTGATATTGTACAGTATACAGACCAGGTAGAGTATTCAGAGTATTTAGCTACAGTGTTGATATTGTACAGTATACAGGCCAGGTAGAGTATTCAGAGTATTTAGTCAGTGTTGATATTGTACAGTATACAGGCCAGGTAGAGTATTCAGAGTATTTAGCTACAGTGTTGATATTGTACAGTATACAGGCCAGGTAGAGTATTCAGAGTAGTTAGTCAGTGTTGATATTGTACAGTATACAGACCAGGTAGAGTATTCAGAGTAGTTAGTCAGTGTTGATATTGTACAGTATACAGGCCAGGTAGAGTATTCAGAGTAGTTAGTCAGTGTTGATATTGTACAGTATACAGAACAGGTAGAGTATTCAGAGTAGTTAGCTACAGTGTTGATATTGTACAGTATACAGGCCAGGTAGAGTATTCAGAGTATTTAGTCAGTGTTGATATTGTACAGTATACAGACCAGGTAGAGTATTCAGAGTATTTAGTCAGTGTTGATATTGTACAGTATACAGACCAGGTAGAGTATTCAGAGTATTTAGTCAGTGTTGATATTGTACAGTATACAGACCAGGTAGAGTATTCAGAGTATTTAGTCAGTGTTGATATTGTACAGTATACAGACCAGGTAGAGTATTCAGAGTATTTAGTCAGTGTTGATATTGTACAGTATACAGGCCAGGTAGAGTATTCAGAGTATTTAGTCAGTGTTGATATTGTACAGTATACAGGCCAGGTAGAGTATTCAGAGTATTTAGCTAAAGTGTTGATGTGATGTTGGTTGCTGTTTGGAACTGAAATGAGTTACTGGTACGTCCTGTTCAGCAGGAAGTACGTTAACCAGGAAGAGCTCGGTCCATACTAGGAAGCTAATAGCTAATAGACAACCTGCAGACAGACTCCCCTTCGGCTCTAACGACCACGCCGTCCCAAAACAACACAGACTGAACCGTTCACAACGGGAGGAAAACGTCACAATCACAATCGCTAGGCTAGTAGGGGCAGGACGACACCAGTACCGCGATACCTATAGCCTTAATGTTGGAAACAAGCTATAGGACACAATATCTACCATACAGAAGGTTTTAAAACAAGCTATAGCACACAATATCTACCATACAGAAGGTTTTAAACAAGCACACAATATCAACCATACAGAAGGTTTTTAAAACAAGCTATAGGACACAATATCTACCATACAGAAGGTTTTTAAACAAGCTATAGCACACCATATCTACCATACAGAAGGTTTTAAACAAGCTACAGCACACAATATCTACCATACAGAAGGTTTTTAAACAAGCACACAATATCTACCATACAGAAGGTTTTTAAACAAGCTATAGCACACCATATCTACCATACAGAAGGTTTTAAACAAGCTACAGCACACAATATCTACCATACAGAAGGTTTTTAAACAAGCTCACAATATCTACCATACAGAAGGTTTTTAAAACAAGCTATAGCACACACAATATCTACCATACAGAAGGTTTTTTAAACAAGCTATAGCACACAATATCTACCATACAGAAGGTTTTAAACAAGCACACAATATCTACCGTACAGAAGGTTTTTAAACAAGCACACAATATCTACCATACAGAAGGTTTTTAAACAAGCACACAATATCTACCATACAGAAGGTTTTTAAACAAGCACACAATATCTACCATACAGAAGGTTTTTAAACAAGCACACAATATCTACCATACAGAAGGTTTTTTAAACAAACTATAGCACACAATATCTACCATACAGAAGGTTTTTAAAAAGGACCAAAGTGTTTGCGTCAAAACTCTTAAAAAGGTTGAGGTAATTTCACTAAACACGACAGCGAACAGCAGAACACAAAGACAACAGTTAAATGACCTTTATGGAAGTAAAGCTGTGGTTACCGCTCCCTTGGGGTGATTCTCTCTGAGCTGAAAACGACAAGAGCCCAAAACAGATGTTCACATGTCCAGTCCACAGAACACACTGCTGTAGTTTTAGAGAACGCAGGAGGACCCAGACCATAAACTAGCTTTAGAGAACGCAGGAGGATCCGGTCCATAAACTAGCTTTAGAGAACGCAGGAGGACCCGGACCATAAACTAGCTTTAGAGAACGCAGGAGGATCCGGTCCATAAACTAGCTTTAGAGAACGCAGGAGGACCCGGTCCATAAACTAGCTTTAGAGAACGCAGGAGGACCCAGACCATAAACTAGCTTTAGAGAACGCAGGAGGACCCGGTCCATAAACTAGCTTTAGAGAACGCAGGAGGATCCAGTCCATAAACTAGCTTTAGAGAACGCAGGAGGACCCAGTCCATGACCTAGCTTTAGAGAACGCAGGAGGACCCAGTCCATAAACTAGCTTTAGAGAATGCAGGAGGATCCAGTCCATAAACTAGCTTTAGAGAACGCAGGAGGATCCAGTCCATAAACTAGCTTTAGAGAACGCAGGAGGATCCAGACCATAAACTAGCTTTAGAGAACGCAGGAGGATCCAGTCCATAAACTAGCTTTAGAGAACGCAGGAGGATCCAGTCCATAAACTAGCTTTAGAGAACGCAGGAGGATCCAGTCCATAAACTAGCTTTAGTGAACGCAGGAGGATCCAGACCATAAACTAGCTTTAGAGAACGCAGGAGGATCCAGTCCATAAACTAGCTTTAGTAAACAGACGAGACAGAGAAGAGGAAAAAGTGTGTTTCTCCGGGTCCAAGGTTTGGTCTTGAGGTCAGGCTGTGGAGAGAGAGAGACTGTCCTCCTGCTCGGCCACACGGCAGATATTTTAAGTGCCTGACAAAAAGGGGAACTGATGCAGAGTGAGGAGAGAAGAGAGACAGATAGACTCTTCCCCCTGCTCTCCTTTCTCTCCCTCCCTCCCTCTCTCGCCCTCCAATTTAAGGGCTTTATTGGCGTGGGAAACATATGTTTACATTGCCAAAGCAAGTGAAATAGATAATAAACAAAAGTTAAATTAAATATCTTGAGCTCTCCCACTCTCTCAGGCTCTCCCTCTCTCTGGGGCTCTGTCTCTCTGTTCCTGTACAGTGGAGGAGTATTATTCAGTCTGTCATCAGCAGAGAGAGAGAACAAACAGCAGAGAAATCCCTCTCCCCCTCCCCCTCCTCTCTCCTTCCCCCTCCTCTCTCCTTCCCCCTCCTCTCTCTCTCTCTCCTGCTAGAACTGGGTCAGAGTCATCCTTCACCAGGATGTTACACAACCCACCCATCCCTTCTTCCCCCTCCTCTCTCTCTTCTTCCCCCTCCTCTCTCTCCTCTCTCTCTCCTTCCCCCTCCTCTCTCTCTTCTTCCCCCTCCTCTCTCTCCTCTCTCTCTTCTTCCCCTCCTCTCTCTCCTCTCTCTTCTTCCCCTCCTCTCTCTCCTTCCCCCTCCTCTCTCATCCTACACAACCAGCCCCTCTCTCCTTCCCCCTCCTCTCTCTCCTCTCTCTTCTTCCCCCTCCTCTCTCATCCTACACAACCAGCCCCTCTCTTCTTCCAAACACAGACCAGAGTTTTGCTGCAGCCCCTCCTCAACTCCTGGAATGTGTGTGTGTGTGTGTGGTTGCCGTTGAGCGTTGCGAGGGGTGTGTGTGTGTGTGTGTGTGTGTGTGTGTGTGTGTGTGTGTGTGTGTGTGTGTGTGTGTGTGTGTGTGTGTGGTTGCCAGTGAGCCACTGCAGAGCCCCCTGGGTGAGAGGGAAAGCGAGAGGGAGGAGCGAGCAGTGAGAGAAAAACATACACATGATCAAATACAAATCTTAGAATCAACTATTAAAGACACCAGAACCCACTGGATTCTCCAATTACCTTGAATGAACTACAGGACAAAATACAAACCCTCCAACCCAAAAAGGCCTGTGGTGTTGATGGTGTCCTCAATTAAATGATAAAATATACAGACCACAAATTCCAATTAAACTCTTTAACATCATCCTCAGCTCTGGCATCTTCCCCAATATTTGGAACCAAGGACTGATCACCCCAATCCACTAAAGTGGAGACAAATTTGACCCCAATCCACAAAAGTGGAGACAAATTTGACCCCAATAACTACAGTGGGATATGCGTCAACAGCAACCTTGGGAAAATCCTCTGCATTATCATTAACAGCAGACTCGTACATGTCCTCAGTGAAAACAATGTAGTGAGCAAATGTCAAATTGGCTTTTTACCGAATTATCGTACGACAGACCACAGTCACCCTGCACACCCTAATCGACAAAGAAACAAACCAAAACAAAGGCAAAGTCTTCTCATGCTTTGTTGACTTATAAAAAAAGCCTTTGATTCAATTTGGCATGAGGGTTTGCAATACAAATTGATGGAAAGTGGTGTTGTGGGGAAAAACATACAACATTAAAAAATCCATGTACACAAACAACAAATGTGCGGTTAAAACTGGCAAAAAAACATATATT
Source organism: Salmo trutta (assembly GCF_901001165.1). Taxonomy (NCBI): domain Eukaryota; kingdom Metazoa; phylum Chordata; class Actinopteri; order Salmoniformes; family Salmonidae; genus Salmo; species Salmo trutta. The sequence goes on from NW_021823195.1 coordinate 2,436,980, forward strand.
TCTTCCCACAGGGCCTTGGGGTGAGACAGGGATGCAGCTTAAGCCCCAACCTCTTAAAGATATATATTGGCGAGGGCACTAGAACAGTCTGCAGCATCCGGCCTCACCTTACTAGAACCTGAAGTCAAATGTCTACTGTTTGCTGATGATCTGGTGCTTCTGTCCCCAATCAAGGAGGGCCTACAGCAGCACCTAGATCTTCTGCACAGATTCTGTCAGACCTGGGCCCTGACAGACCTGGGCCCTGACAGTAAATCTCAGTAAGACCAAAATAATGGTGCTCCAAAAAAGGTACAGTCGCCATAACCATAAATACTAATTCCATCTAGACACCGTTGCCCTAGAGAACACCAAAAAACTATACATACCTCGGCCTAAACATCAGCGCCACAGGTAACTTCCACAAAGCTGTGAACGATCTGAGAGACAAGGCAAGAAGGGCCTTCTATGCCATCAAAAGGAACATAAAATTCAACATACCAACTAGGATCTGGCAAAAAATACTTGAATCAGTTATAGAACCCATTGCCCTTCATGATTGTGAGGTCTGGGGTCCACTCACCAACCAAGAACTCACAAAATGGGACGAACACCAAATTGAGACTCTGCATGCAGAATTCTGCCAAAATATCCCCCATGTACAACGTAAAACACCAAATAATGCAGAGCAGAATTAGTCTGATACCCGCTAATTATCAAAATCCAGAAAAGAACCGTTAAATTCTACAACCACCTAAAAGGAAGTGATTCCCAAACCTTCCATAACAAAGCCATCACCTACAGAGAGATGAACCTGGAGAAGAGTCCCCTAAGCAAGCTGGTCCTGGGGCTCTGTTCACAAACACAAACAGACCCCACAGAGCCCCAGGACAGCAACACAATTAGACCCAACCAAATCATGAGAAAACAAAAAGATAATTACTTGACACATTGGAGCTAATTAACCAGACTAGAGCAAACTAGAAGGCTATTTGTCCCTAAACAGAGAGTACACAGTGGGGAGAGCAGAGGGAGAGAGAGCAGAGGGAGAGAGAGCAGAGGAGGGAGAGAGCAGAGGAGGGAGAGAGCAGAGGAGGGAGAGAGCAGAGGAGGGAGAGAGCAGAGGAGGGAGAGAGCAGAGGAGGGAGAGAGCAGAGGAGGGAGAGAGCAGAGGAGGGAGAGCAGAGGGAGAGAGAAAACAGAGAGAGAAGCAGAGGCGTGTTTGAAGTCAGCAGCAGGAGAAGGGTGCTGTTGTTTAAAGTGGAACTAATCCTCCACATTCCAGGTGGCAGAGAGGAAGGGACGGACGGACGGACAGAGAGGAAGGGACGAACGGACAGAGTCACTTCCAGCATGACTCACCCGGCTGGGCGAAAACAACAACAGACAATAATAATAACACCTCGACTACACACATCACATCAACAGTCATCTCTGTTTACCCGTCGCAAGACCCACTGGCTGATGCTCATTTATAAAACCATCTTAGGCCTCACTCCCCCCTATCTGAGATATCTACTGCAGCCCTCATCCTCCCCATACAGCACCCGTTCACTCCCCCCTATCTGAGATATCTACTGCAGCCCTCATCCTCCACATACAGCACCCGTTCACTCCCCCCTATCTGAGATATCTACTGCAGCCCTCATCCTCCACATACAACACCCGTTCACTCCCCCCTATCTGAGATATCTACTGCAGCCCTCATCCTCCACATACAACACCCGTTCACTCCCCCCTATCTGAGATATCTACTGCAGCCCTCATCCTCCACATACAACACCCGTTCACTCCCCCCTATCTATCTACTGCAGCCCTCATCCTCCACATACAACACCCGTTCACTCCCCCCTATCTGAGATATCTACTGCAGCCCTCATCCTCCACATACAACACCCGTTCACTCCCCCCTATCTGAGATATCTACTGCAGCCCTCATCCTCCACATACAGCACCCGTTCACTCCCCCCTATCTGAGATATCTACTGCAGCCCTCATCCTCCACATACAACACCCGTTCACTCCCCCCTATCTATCTACTGCAGCCCTCATCCTCCACATACAACACCCGTTCACTCCTATCTGAGATATCTACTGCAGCCCTCATCCTCCACATACAACACCCGTTCACTCCCCCCTATCTGAGATATCTACTGCAGCCCTCATCCTCCACATACAACACCCGTTCACTCCTATCTGAGATATCTACTGCAGCCCTCATCCTCCACATACAACACCCGTTCACTCCCCCCTATCTGAGATATCTACTGCAGCCCTCATCCTCCACATACAACACCCGTTCTGCCAGTCACATTCTGTTAAAGGTCCCCAAAGCACACACATCCCTGGGTCGCTCCTCTTTTCAGTTCGCTGCAGCCAGCGACTGGAACGAGCTGCAACAAACACTCAAATTGGACAGTTTTATCTCCATCTCTTCATTCAAACACTCAAACTGGACAGTTTTATCTCCATCTCTTCATTCAAAGACTCAATCATAAACACTCTTACTGACAGTTGCGGCTGCTTTGTGTGGTGTATTGTTGTCTCTACCTTCTTGCCCAATAATGTTTGTACAATGTTTTGTATAACTATTCCCCAGGTCGTTAATGTAAATGAGAATGTGTTCTCAGTCAACTTACAAGGTAAAATATTACTGTTATATAAAAAAATACTGCTTTGGTAATATCTACAAATAGTATTTCATGACAATAAAGCAATTAGAATTTGAGGGAGAGAATTGGCACACACTACCACGATCCGGTAAGACTTTCACAGATGGATTAGAGAGAGGAGAGAGGGGAGAGGGGAGAGGGGAGAAAGAGAGAGAGAGAGAGGGAGGGAGGAGAGAGGAGAGAGAGGAGAGAGGGGAGAGAGGAGAGGGGAGAGGGGAGAGGGGAGAGAGAGGAAAACGAGGGAAGAGAGAGAGAGAGAGGGGAGAGGGGAGAGAGGAGAGGGGAGAGGGGAGAGAGGGAGGGAGGAGAGAGAGAGAGAGAGAGGGGAGAGGGGAGAGGGGAGAAAGAGAGAGAGAGAGAGAGAGAGGGAGGAGAGAGGAGAGAGAGGAGAGAGAGGAGAGGGGAGAGAGAGGAGAGGAGAGAGAGCTCCCTGCAGCAGCAGTAACAATCACATAGCTGTTACACAAACTAAATTTAAACACCGCTGCTCTGTCATTAAACCCAGAGCGCTGTATTTCAAGGTGTTAGAGAGGACAATTAACATTCATTTCATAATGGATAGTTATACACTGTAATTACTAGAGTACTGTACAGCGCAGTACACACACAGAGTAGACGGGCCTACCGTCTCACACAGCGGCAAGTATCTGTAGGGTAATACCGTATATCTGGAGACGTAAACCCAGCCAGTCTATAGTATCTGTAGGGTAATACCGTATATCTGGAGACGTAAACCCAGCCAGTCTATAGTATCTGTAGGGTAATACCGTATATCTGGAGACGTAAACCCAGCCAGTCTATAGTATCTGTAGGGTAATACCGTATATCTGGAGACGTAAACTCAGCCAGTCTATAGTATCTGTGGGGTAATACCGTATATCTGGAGACGTAAACCCAGCCAGTCTATAGTATCTGTAGGGTAATACCGTATATCTGGAAACGTAAACCCAGCCAGTCTATAGTATCTGTAGGGTAATACCGTATATCTGGAGACGTAAACCCAGCCAGTCTATAGTATCTGTAGGGTAATACCGTATATCTGGAGACGTAAACCCAGCCAGTCTATAGTATCTGTAGGGTAATACCGTATATCTGGAGACGTAAACCCAGCCAGTCTATAGTATCTGTAGGGTAATACCGTATATCTGGAGACGTAAACCCAGCCAGTCTATAGTATCTGTGGGGTAATACCGTATATCTGGAGACGTAAACCCAGCCAGTCTATAGTATCTGTAGGGTAATACCGTATATCTGGAGACGTAAACCCAGCCAGTCTATAGTATCTGTAGGGTAATACCGTATATCTGGAGACGTAAACCCAGCCAGTCTATAGTATCTGTAGGGTAATACCGTATATCTGGAGACGTAAATCCAGACAGTCTATAGTATCTGTAGGGTAATACCGTATATCTGGAGACGTAAACCCAGCCAGTCTATAGTATCTGTAGGGTAATACCGTATATCTGGAGACGTAAACCCAGCCAGTCTATAGTATCTGTAGAGTAATACCGTATATCTGGAGACTAGACGTAAACCCAGCCAGTCTATAGTATCTGTAGGGTAATACCGTATATCTGGAGACGTAAACCCAGCCAGTCTATAGTATCTGTAGGGTAATACCGTATATCTGGAGACGTAAACCCAGCCAGTCTATAGTATCTGTAGGGTAATACCGTATATCTGGAGACGTAAACCCAACCAGTCTATAGTATCTGTAGGGTAATACCGTATATCTGGAGACGTAAATCCAGACAGTCTATAGTATCTGTAGGGTAATACCGTATATCTGGAGACGTAAACCCAGCCAGTCTATAGTATCTGTAGGGTAATACCGTATATCTGGAGACGTAAACCCAGCCAGTCTATAGTATCTGTAGGGTAATACCGTATATCTGGAGACTTAAACCCAGCCAGTCTACAGTATCTGTAGGGTAATACCGTATATCTGGAGACGTAAACCCAGCCAGTCTATAGTATCTGTAGGGTAATACCGTATATCTGGAGACGTAAACCCAGCCAGTCTATAGTATCTGTAGGGTAATACCATATATCTGGAGACTAGAAGTAAACCCAGCCAGTCTATAGTATCTGTAGGGTAATACCGTATATCTGGAGGCGTAAACCCAGCCAGTCTATAGTATCTGTAGGGTAATACCGTATATCTGGAGACGTAAACCCAGCCAGTCTATAGTATCTGTAGGGTAATACCGTATATCTGGAGACGTAAACCCAGCCAGTCTATAGTATCTGTAGGGTAATACCGTATATCTGGAGACGTAAACCCAGCCAGTCTATAGTATCTGTAGGGTAATACCGTATATCTGGAGACCAGACGTAACCCAGCCAGTCTATAGTATCTGTAGGGTAATACCGTATATCTGGAGACGTAAACCCAGCCAGTCTATAGTATTTGTAGGGTAATACCGTATATCTGGAGACGTAAACCCAGCCAGTTTATAGTATCTGTAGGGTAATACCGTATATCTGGAGACTAGACGTAAACCCAGCCAGTCTATAGTATCTGTAGGGTAAAACCGTATATCTGGAGACGTAAACCCAGCCAGTCTATAGTATCTGTAGGGTAATACCGTATATCTGGAGACGTAAACCCAGCCAGTCTATAGTATCTGTAGGGTAATACCGTATATCTGGAGACGTAAACCCAGCCAGTCTATAGTATCTGTAGGGTAATACCGTATATCTGGAGACCAGACGTAAACCCAGCCAGTCTATAGTATCTGTAGGGTAATACCGTATATCTGGAGACCAGACGTAAACCCAGCCAGTCTATAGTATCTGTAGGGTAATACCGTATATCTGGAGACGTAAACCCAGCCAGTCTATAGTATCTGTAGGGTAATACCGTATATCTGGAGACGTAAACCCAGCCAGTCTATAGTATCTGTAGGGTAATACCGTATATCTGGAGACGTAAACCCAGCCAGTCTATAGTATCTGTAGGGTAATACCGTATATCTGGAGACGTAAACCCAGCCAGTTTATAGTATCTGTAGGGTAATACCGTATATCTGGAGACTAGACGTAAACCCAGCCAGTCTATAGTATCTGTAGGGTAAAACCGTATATCTGTAGACTTAAACCCAGCCAGTCTATAGTATCTGTAGAGTAATACCGTATATCTGGAGACGTAAACCCAGTCAGTCTATAGTATCTGTAGGGTAATACCGTATATCTGGAGACCAGACGTAAACCCAGCCAGTCTATAGTATCTGTAGGGTAATACCGTATATCTGGAGACGTAAACCCAGCCAGTCTATAGTATCTGTAGGGTAATACCGTATATCTGGAGACGTAAACCCAGCCAGTCTATAGTATCTGTAGGGTAATACCGTATATCTGGAGACTAGACGTAAACCCAGCCAGTCTATAGTATCTGTAGGGTAATACCGTATATCTGGAGACGTAAACCCAGCCAGTCTATAGTATCTGTAGGGTAATACCGTATATCTGGAGACGTAAACCCAGCCAGTCTATAGTATCTGTAGGGTAATACCGTATATCTGGAGACTAGACGTAAACCCAGCCAGTCTATAGTATCTGTAGGGTAATACCGTATATCTGGAGACGTAATCCCATCCAGTCTATAGTATCTGTAGGGTAATACCGTATATCTGGAGACGTGAACCCAGCCAGTCTATAGTATCTGTAGGGTAATACCGTATATCTGGAGACGTAAACCCAGCCAGTCTATAGTATCTGTAGGGTAATACCGTATATCTGGAGACCAGACGTAAACCCAGCCAGTCTATAGTATCTGTAGGGTAATACCGTATATCTGGAGACGTAAACCCAGCCAGTCTATAGTATCTGTAGGGTAATACCGTATATCTGGAGACGTAAACCCAGCCAGTCTATAGTATCTGTAGGGTAATACCGTATATCTGGAGACGTAAACCCAGCCAGTCTATAGTATCTGTAGGGTAATACCGTATATCTGGAGACCAGACGTAAACCCAGCCAGTCTATAGTATCTGTAGGGTAATACCGTATATCTGGAGACGTAAACCCAGCCAGTCTATAGTATCTGTAGGGTAATACCGTATATCTGGAGACGTAAACCCAGCCAGTCTATAGTATCTGTAGGGTAATACCGTATATCTGGAGACGTAAACCCAGCCAGTCTATAGTATCTGTAGGGTAATACCGTATATCTGGAGACGTAAACCCAGCCGGTCTATAGTATCTGTAGGCAGAGCCTACCAGCACTGGGTCTGCCGGTCTGCAGAATGCGGATTCTAGAGAATTCTAGACTGGATTCTAACCTAACTACTCACAGAGAGAAACACACACAACAGTGAATGGACACCAGTCCCTCCCTACTGCAGGAGCAGAAAGCACTGGCTGAGAGACAGGGACAACATGAGTGGACTGGGACACCAGTCCCTCCCTACTGCAGGAGCAGAAAGCACTGGCTGAGAGACAGGGACAACATGAGTGGACTGGAACACCAGTCCCTCCCTACTGCAGGACCAGAAAACACTGGCTGAGAGACAGGGACAACATGAGTGGACTGGAACACCAGTTCCTCCCTACTGCAGGAGCAGAAAGCACTGGCTGAGAGACAGGGGGACAACATGAGTGGACTGGAACACCAGTCCCTCCCTACTGCAGGAGCAGAAAACACTGGCTGAGAGACAGGGACAACATGAGTGGACTGGAACACCAGTCCCTCCCTACTGCAGGAGCAGAAAACACTGGCTGAGAGACAGGGACAACATGAGTGGACTGGGACACCAGTCCCTCCCTACTGCAGGAGCAGAAAGCACTGGCTGAGAGACAGGGACAACATGAGTGGACTGGGACACCAGTCCCTCCCTACTGCAGGAGCAGAAAGCACTGGCTGAGAGACAGGGGGACAACATGAGTGGACTGGAACACCAGTCCCTCCCTACTGCAGGAGCAGAAAACACTGGCTGAGAGACAGGGACAACATGAGTGGACTGGAACACCAGTCCCTCCCTACTGCAGGAGCAGAAAACACTGGCTGAGAGACAGGGACAACATGAGTGGACTGGAACACCAGTCCCTCCCTACTGCAGGGGCAGAAAACACTGGCTGAGAGACAGGGACAACATGAGTGGACTGGAACACCAGTCCCTCCCTACTGCAGGAGCAGAAAACACTGGCTGAGAGACAGGGACAACATGAGTGGACTGGAACTGACATGGCAGACAGAGAAGAGCCTCATTCTGCAGTCAGGCAGTCACGGTGGAAGCCAGAGCACATGGAAATACAAATCCCCTGCTCTGAAACTGCCTGCCTGCCAGGGATCCTGTCTGCCTGCCTGCCAGGGATCCTGTCTGCCTGCCAGGGATCCTGTCTGCCTCCCAGGGATCCTGCCTGCCAGGGATACTACTATGTGACCTGTTGCCACAAGAAAAGGACAACCAGTGAAGAACAAACACCATTGTAAATACAACCCATATTTATGTTGATTTATTTTCCTGTTTGTAATTTAACAATTTGCACATCGTTACAACACTGTATATAGATCATATTTGTGAGTAATGTTTAATGTTCATTTTGGATTGTTTACTTCACTTCTGTTTATCATCTACTTCACTTGTTTGGGCAATGTAAACATGGTGTTTCCCATGCTAGTAAAGAATTGAACTGAATGAGAGAAAGGGAGAAAGGAGAGAGAGAGAGAGAGGGAAAGGGAGAAAGGAGAAGCGGGAGAAAGGAGAAGCGGGAGAGAAGGAGAACAGAGAGAGAGAGAACAGAGAGAGGGAGAACAGAGAGAGGAGAGAAGGAGAACAGAGAGAGGGAGAACAGAGAGAAGGAGAACAGAGAGGGAGAACAGAGAGGGAGAACAGAGAGAGGGAGAACAGAGAGAGGGAGAACAGAGAGAGGGAGAACAGAGAGAGGGAGAACAGAGAGGGAGAACAGAGAGAGGGAGAACAGAGAGAGAGAGAACAGAGAGAGGGAGAACAGAGAGAGGGAGAACAGAGAGAGACAGAACAGAGAGAGGGAGAACAGAGAGAGGGAGAACAGAGAGAGGGAGAACAGAGAGAGGGAGAACAGAGAGAGGAGAGAAGGAGAACAGAGAGGGAGAACAGAGAGAGGGAGAACAGAGAGAAGGAGAGAAGGAGAACAGAGAGAGGAGAGAAGGAGAACAGAGAGGGAGAACAGAGAGAAGGAGAGAAGGAGAACAGAGAGAGGAGAGAAGGAGAACAGAGAGAAGGAGAACAGAGAGAGGGAGAACAGAGAGAGGGAGAACAGAGAGAGGGAGAACAGAGAGAAGGAGAACAGAGAGAGGGAGAACAGAGAGAGGGAGAACAGAGAGAGGGAGAAAAGAGAGAGGGAGAAAAGAGAGAGGGAGAACAGAGAGGAGAGAAGGAGAACAGAGAGGGAGAACAGAGAGAGAACAGAGAGAGAAGGAGAACAGAGCGAGAGCTGCAGTATAGTGTTTGCTGGCCCCATTTCCAGCACCATTCCATTTCAGAACACCACATTGAGCAGAGAGCAGGGAGAAAACACAGAACAGCACAGACGCAAAATGTCTCCTCTACTGAGAACCTACTGAGCTCTCTGTTCATATCCTCTACTGAGAACCTACTGAGCTCTCTGTTCATATCCTCTACTGAGAACCTACTGAGCTCTCTGTTCATATCCTCTACTGAGAACCTACTGAGCTCTCTGTTCATATCCTCTACTGAGAACCTACTGAGCTCTCTGTTCATATCCTCTACTGAGAACCTACTGAGCTCTCTGTTCATATCCTCTACTGAGAACCTACTGAGCTCTCTGTTCATATCCTCTACTGAGAACCTACTGAGCTCTCTGTTCATATCCTCTACTGAGAACCTACTGAGCTCTCTGTTCATATCCTCTACTGAGAACCTACTGAGCTCTCTGTTCATATCCTCTACTGAGAACCTACTGAGCTCTCTGTTCATATCCTCTACTGAGAACCTACTGAGCTCTCTGTTCATATCCTCTACTGAGAACCTACTGAGCTCTCTGTTCATATCCTCTACTGAGCTCTCTGTTCATATTTGTCTGCAGAAAAAAAACTGATAACGGCTCTGAAAGTGGCAGAATAATTTATTATACTGTCAAAGAACAGATATGACCCCAATGAAGGTCGTTCAGTTCAGACAACCTCAGAGACGGAGAGACAGAGAGAAACAGAGACACAGAGAGAGAGAGAGAGAGAGAAACAAATAGAGAGAGAGGGAGAGACGAGAGAGAAAGACAGAGAGAGAGGGAGAGATGAGAGAGAAAGACAGACAGAGAGAGAGAAAGAGACGAGAGAGAGACAGACAGGAGACAGAGAGACAGTAGCATTACACAGCTCAGTCTGTCCACCACTGTAGCTATCTAGCCAGTCATGACCTTCACTCTTCATTCTCACAGCCAAAAACGGACATGATCCACACCAGCCATCAATACACCACCACCACCTAGCCAGACTAACATGGTATCCACAATACACCACCACCACCTAGCCAGACTAACGTGGTATCCACAATACACCACCACCACCTAGCCAGACTAACATGGTATCCACAATACACCACCACGACCTAGCCAGACTAACGTGGTATCCACAATACACCACCACGACCTAGCCAGACTAACATGGTATCCACAATACACCACCACCACCTAGCCAGACTAACATGGTATCCACAATACACCGCCACCACCTAGCCAGACTAACATGGTATCCACAATACACCACCACCACCTAGCCAGACTAACATGGTATCCACAATACACCACCACCACCTAGCCAGACTAACGTGGTATCCACAATACACCACCACCACCTAGCCAGACTAACGTGGTATCCACAATACACCACCGCCACCTAGCCAGACTAACATGGTATCCACAATACACCACCACCACCTAGCCAGACTAACGTGGTATCCACAATACACCACCACCACCTAGCCAGACTAACGTGGTATCCACAATACACCACCACCACCTAGCCAGACTAACGTGGTATCCACAATACACCACCACCACCTAGCCAGACTAACGTGGTATCCACAATACACCACCACCACCTAGCCAGACTAACGTGGTATCCACAATACACCACCACCTAGCCAGACTAACATGGTATCCACAATACATCACCCCCACCTAGCCAGACTAACATGGTATCCACAATACACCACCACCACCTAGCCAGACTAACGTGGTATCCACAGCAGGTCCACAGCGGCCCCACAGCAGCTAAGCCTGGGAGGGGAGGAACGAGGGCTAATGAAGTGACTGAACACTGAACTCATGAGTTTCCTGGTGAAGATGAGGACAGAAATAGATAGGACGGGTAGAGGACAGGGTGAAGATATGTTCATACTGACTGGCTGGCTGTGTGGCTGACTGGCTGGCTGGCTGGCTGTGTGGCTGACTGGCTGGCTGGCTGGCTGACTGGCTGGCTGGCTGACTGGCTGGCTGTGTGACTGGCTGGCTGACTGGCTGGCTGGCTGACTGGCTGGCTGACTGGCTGGCTGTGTAACTGGCTGTGTGGCTGGCTGGCTGGCTGGCTGTGTGACTGGCTGTGTGGCTGGCTGGCTGACTGGCTGGCTGACTGGCTGGCTGGCTGTGTGACTGGCTGTGTGGCTGGCTGTGTGACTGGCTGTGTGGCTGGCTGGCTGTGTGGCAGCTGGCTGTGTGACTGGCTGGCTGACTGGCTGGCTGACTGGCTGGCTGACTGGCTGGCTACTATGATGCAACTCCAGTACTGACTAGTGGTTTGAGAAGTGCTGCTTCATGTGTCTGTTTTACTAGTAGACAGTCTCCTCTAAATAAGACGCTCCGCCCCAGGAGGGTTACAACACAGTGATCTGCAGGTGGCTGTTTTACCAGTAGACAGTCTCCTCTAAATAAGACGCTCCGCCCCAGGAGGGTTACAAAACAGTGATCTGCAGGTGTCTGTTTTACCAGTAAACAGTCTCCTCTAAATAAGACGCTCCGCCCCAGGAGGATTACAACACAGTGATCTGCAGGTGGCTGTTTTACCAGTAAACAGTCTCCTCTAAATAAGACGCTCCGCCCCAGGAGGGTTACAACACAGTGATCTGCAGGTGGCTGTTTTACCAGTAGACAGTCTCCTCTAAATAAGACGCTCCGCCCCAGGAGGGTTACAACACAGTGATCTGCAGGTGGCTGTTTTACCAGTAGACAGTCTCCTCTAAATAAGACTCTCCGCCCCAGGAGGGTTACAACACAGTGATCTGCAGGTGGCTGTTTTACCAGTAGACAGTCTCCTCTAAATAAGACGCTCCGCCCCAGGAGGATTACAACACAGTGATCTGCAGGTGGCTGTTTTACCAGTAGACAGTCTCCTCTAAATAAGACGCTCCGCCCCAGGAGGATTACAACACAGTGATCTGCAGGTGGCTGTTTTACCAGTAGACAGTCTCCTCTAAATAAGACGCTCCGCCCCAGGAGGATTACAACACAGTGATCTGCAGGTGGCTGTTTTACCAGTAGACAGTCTCCTCTAAATAAGACGCTCCGCCCCAGGAGGATTACAACACAGTGATCTGCAGGTGGCTGTTTTACCAGTAGACAGTCTCCTCTAAATAAGACGCTCCGCCCCAGGAGGGTTACAACACAGTGATCTGCAGGTGGCTGTTTTACCAGTAGACAGTCTCCTCTAAATAAGACGCTCCGCCCCAGGAGGATTACAACACAGTGATCTGCAGGTGGCTGTTTTACCAGTAGACAGTCTCCTCTAAATAAGACGCTCCGCCCCAGGAGGATTACAACACAGTGATCTGCAGGTGGCTGTTTTACCAGTAGACAGTCTCCTCTAAATAAGACGCTCCGCCCCAGGAGGATTACAACACAGTGATCTGCAGGTGGCTGTTTTACCAGTAGACAGTCTCCTCTAAATAAGACGCTCCGCCCCAGGAGGATTACAACACAGTGATCTGCAGGTGGCTGTTTTACCAGTAGACAGTTTCCTCTAAATAAGACGCTCCGCCCCAGGAGGATTACAACACAGTGATCTGCAGGTGGCTGTTTTACCAGTAGACAGTCTCCTCTAAATAAGACGCTCCGCCCCAGGAGGATTACAACACAGTGATCTGCAGGTGGCTGTTTTACCAGTAGACAGTCTCCTCTAAATAAGACGCTCCGCCCCAGGAGGATTACAACACAGTGATCTGCAGGTGGCTGTTTTACCAGTAGACAGTCTCCTCTAAATAAGACGCTCCGCCCCAGGAGGATTACAACACAGTGATCTGCAGGTGGCTGTTTTACCAGTAGACAGTCTCCTCTAAATAAGACGCTCCGCCCCAGGAGGATTACAACACAGTGATCTGCAGGTGGCTGTTTTACCAGTAGACAGTCTCCTCTAAATAAGACGCTCCGCCCCAGGAGGATTACAACACAGTGATCTGCAGGTGGCTGTTTTACCAGTAGACAGTCTCCTCTAAATAAGACGCTCCGCCCCAGGAGGGTTACAACACAGTGATCTGCAGGTGGCTGTTTTACCAGTAGACAGTCTCCTCTAAATAAGACGCTCCGCCCCAGGAGGATTACAACACAGTGATCTGCAGGTGGCTGTTTTACCAGTAGACAGTCTCCTCTAAATAAGACGCTCCGCCCCAGGAGGATTACAACACAGTGATCTGCAGGTGGCTGTTTTACCAGTAGACAGTCTCCTCTAAATAAGACGCTCCGCCCCAGGAGGGTTACAACACAGTGATCTGCAGGTGGCTGAATCAATGGATTTATAAAACCTTCTTACATCAGCTGATATCTCAAAGTGCTGTACAGAAACCCAGCCTAAAACCCCCAAACAGCAAGCAATGTAGGTGTAGAAGCACGGTGGCTAGGAAAAACTCCCTAGAAAGGCAGAACATGGCCAAGATTTGGATCGGCGTCAAATTACAAAATAAATAAAGTAAACAAAATGAGTATGAAATTAACCAAATAAATTACATTGCAAATAACAGGATAATTTATCCTAGGCTACATTTATCCTGAATAAGACCCATCTGTGAATACAGGCTTTGAAAATGAAATTAAAAGTGCAATGAAGAACCATTGACTATTTTCATTATACAGTATATTAACCTGCCTAAAGGTTTCTGACTAATAGACCGCGGTAACATGGACTGCTATAGGCCTGGTGGTAGAGGCAGCCTGCTGGTAGAGGCAGCCTGCTGGTAGAGGCAGCCTGCTCGTAGAGGCAGCCTGCTGGTAGAGGCAGCCTGCTCGTAGAGGCAGCCTGCTCGTAGAGGCAGCCTGCTCGTAGAGGCAGCCTGCTCGTAGAGGCAGCCTGCTCGTAGAGGCAGCCTGTTCTGGCTTTAATAGACCGCGGTAACATGGACTGCTATAGGCCTGGTGGTAGAGGCAGCCTGCTGGCAGAGGCAGCCTGCTCGTAGAGGCAGCCTGCTCGTAGAGGCAGCCTGTTCTGGCTTTAATAGACCACGGTAACATGGACTGCTATAGGCCTGGTGGTAGAGGCAGCCTGCTGGTAGAGGCAGCCTGCTAGTAGAGGCAGCCTGCTGGTAGAGGCAGCCTGCTGGTAGAGGCAGCCTGCTGGTAGAGGCAGCCTGTTCTGGCTTTAATAGACCGCGGTAACATGGACTGCTATAGGCCTGCTGGTAGAGGCAGCCTGCTGGTAGAGGCAGCCTGCTTGTAGAGGCAGCCTGCTGGTAGAGGCAGCCTGCTGGTAGAGGCAGCCTGTTGGTAGAGGCAGCCTGTTCGTAGAGGCAGCCTGTTCGTAGAGGCAGCCTGTTCGTAGAGGCAGCCTGCTAGTAGAGGCAGCCTGCTAGTAGAGGCAGCCTGTTCTGGCTTTAATAGACCGCGGTAACATGGACTGCTATAGGCCTGGTGACAACACCTTCAGACAGGACACAGATGTAGAGGCAGCCTGCTAGTAGAGGCAGCCTGTTCGAGGGGCCACGCTGGCCAAGAGGCAGGAAGCGACCCTCGTTCCCTCTCCACCATGCCAGCGGGTCATCATCTCCTCCGATGGCGTCGGTGGGTAGGATGTGAGCTCTGCGCTGGCCCGCTGTTGCTCACAGTGTGACTGTTCGCTTAGGTCTCCCAAGACTGCCCAGTGATGTCTTCTAACAGTGGACATCTCTGTTGAAATGGCCTGGTACCACACAGTAGACATACAACGTTTGAATCCAAATCACCATTAAACGTTCTGTACCACATAACACCATACGATTGATTTATATTTATATTTATACACAAGATAATAGAATATTGGTAAGACGTCCACATTGTATTCTACATGATTCCACCTGACAGATCCTTCACAGTGTTGCTAGGCAACGCAACGCGCTCCCCGTCCCAGTCGTCGCCCAACACCCCACTGTTCAAAGACATACGACATTTGAAATGTCTGTTGTTTTGAAAGTTTGTGTTTCAGATGTACTGTTTATTCTTCATCTTCGATTGTTTATTTCACTTTTTGTTTATTATCTATTTCACTCGCTTTTGCAATTTAAGCATACGCTTCCCCATGCCAATAAAGTCATCTGAATTAGAGGGGGGGGGGGGGGGAGTGAGGAGGGGGAGGGAGAGGGAGGAGGGAGAGGGAGGGAGGGGGGGAGAGAGAGGGAGGGGGGGAGAGCGGAGAGAGAGGGAGGGGGGGGAGAGGGAGAGGGAAAGGGGGGGAAAGTGAGGGGGGAGAGGGAGGAGAGAGAGGGAGGATTGGGAGAGGGAGGAGGGGAGAGGGAGGAGGGAGAGGGAGGAGGGAGAGGGAGGGAGGGAGAGGGAGGGAGGGGGGGAGAGAGAGGGAGGGGGGGGGAGAGAGGGAGGGGGAGCGGAGAGAGAGGGAGGGGGAGAGAGGGAGAGGGAAAGGGGGGGAAAGTGAGGGGGGGAGAGAGAGGAGAGAGAGGGAGGAGAGAGAGGGAGGAGAGAGAGGGAGGGGGGACGCTTGACTGGCCAGACAGTTACTGAGATAGAGAGGAGATTGTGATGTCTTGCCTCATGAGGTCATTTTATGAGGGTGCTTTCATGTTTACACATTTAGCTGTGTTGCTAGGAAACACTGGAAGACTGTAGTGGAGAGGAGAGGAGAGGAGAGGAGAGGAGAGGAGAGGAGAGGGTAGAAATAAACATGTTTGCTCCAAGAACAGCACATGGAACTAATTAGAGGGGTGGGACGGGACTCGATCCAAGGCCTCATTCTGATATTCAACGTTTTCTATCTCCAGACTGCTGCCCACTAGGTGTTAGTGTACAGAGCACTGAGACTTCACAATGGTTTTCTATCTCCAGACTGCTGCCCACTAGGTGTTAGTGTACAGAGCACTGAGACTTCACAATGGTTTTCTATCTCCAGACTGCTGCCCACTAGGTGTTAGTGTACAGAGTAGAGACTTCACAATGGTTTTCTATCTCCAGACTGCTGCCCACTAGGTGTTAGTGTACAGAGCACTGAGACTTCACAATGGTTTTCTATCTCCAGACTGCTGCCCACTAGGTGTTAGTGTACAGAGCACTGAGACTTCACAATGGTTTTCTATCTCCAGACTGCTGCCCACTAGGTGTTAGTGTACAGAGTAGAGACTTCACAATGGTTTTCTATCTCCAGACTGCTGCCCACTAGGTGTTAGTGTACAGAGTAGAGACTTCACAATGGCAGGTCTCTTCTCACCAAATGAGACAGTTGTTTACATCAATAACCGTTACAGCTGGACCGAACAGAGTAATGTCCTCTCTGGCACGTCTTCATTGGACGTTTACTAACAAACACTAAAGATAATGACATCATCAACATGCACCAAGAGAAAGTCAACCCGACCTGAGAAGATTGGCTGGCAGAACGTTCAACTCAATTAACAGCTTCATCCTCCTTTCTCTAAAAACTCAATCCCCAAATGTATTCACCAGGATGCTTCCCCAGATGTATTCACCAGAACCCCAGGATGCTTCCCCAGATGTATTCATCAGAACCCCAGGATGCTTCCCCAGATGTATTCATCAGAACCCCAGGATGCTTCCCCAGATGTATTCATCAGAACCCCAGGATGCTTCCCCAAATGTATTCATCAGAACCCCAGGATGCTTCCCCAGATGTATTCATCAGAACCCCAGGATGCTTCCCCAGATGTATTCATCAGAACCCCAGGATGCTTCCCCAGATGTATTCATCAGAACCCCAGGATGCTTCCCCAAATGTATTCATCAGAACCCCAGGATGCTTCCCCAGATGTATTCATCAGAACCCCAGGATGCTTCCCCAGATGTATTCATCAGAACCCCAGGATGCTTCCCCAGATGTATTCATCAGAACCCCAGGATGCTTCCCCAGATGTATTCATCAGAACCCCAGGATGCTTCCCCAGATGTATTCATCAGAACCCCAGGATGCTCCCCAGATGTATTCATCAGAACCCCAGGATGCTTCCCCAGATGTATTCATCAGAACCCCAGGATGCTTCCCCAGATGTATTCATCAGAACCCCAGGATGCTTCCCCAGATGTATTCATCAGAACCCCAGGATGCTTCCCCAGATGTATTCATCAGAACCCCAGCTCAATACTACCTATGAAAGTGAAATGCTGATGTGCTGTAGGAGCGGAGCGTCAGAGTGCGTCAGAGTGTTTGGTTCACAGAGCCCTGACCCTGATGTAGTCTACATACTGTGTGATGTGGTATATTATACTGTATGTTCCAGAGGTAGGCAGGAAGCTGGCCTCTCAGACACCCACTGGAGGAGGAAGTACAACTTCAGGAGAGGACCGCGGTCCGTCTCCCTCAGAGAGGACCGCGGTCCGTCTCCCTCAGAGAGGACCGCGGTCCGTCTCCCTCAGAGAGGACCGCAGTCCGTCTCCCTCAGAGAGGACCGCAGTCCGTCTCCCTCAGAGAGGACCGCAGTCCGTCTCCCTCAGAGAAGACCGCAGTCCGTCTCCCTCTCTTCCTCCCCCGTCTCCAACCTGCTTTTCTTTTGTCTGATAAGAGTTCAGGTGATCCTGTCCTCTCTCCGCCTGTCCTCTCTCCTCCTGTCCTCTCTCCTCTCTCCTCCTGTCCTCTCTCCTCTCTCCTCCTGTCCTTCTGTCCTCTCTCCTCCTGTCCTCTCTCCTCTCTCCTCCTGTCCTCTCTCCTCCTGTCCTCTCTCCTGTCTGTCCTCTCTCCTCTCTCCTGTCCTCTCTCCTGTCTGTCCTCTCTCCTCCTGTCCTCTCTCCTCCTGTCCTCTCTCCTCCTGTCCTCTCTCCTCCTGTCCTCTCCTCCTGTCCTCCTGTCCTCTCTCCTCCTGTCCTCCTGTCTCCTGTCCTCTCTCCTCCTGTCCTCTCTCCTCCTGTCCTCCTGTCCTCTCTCCTCCTGTCCGCCTGTCCTCTCTCCTCCTGTCCGCCTGTCCTCTCTCCTCTCTCCTCCTGTCCTCTCTCCTCCCGTCCTCTCTCCTCCCGTCCTCTCTCCGCCTGTCCTCTCTCCGCCTGTCCTCTCTCCGCCTGTCCTCCTCTCCGCCTGTCCTCTCTCCGCCTGTCCTCTCTCCACCTGTCCTCTCTCCACCTGTCCTCTCTCCTCCTGTCCTCTCTCCTCCTGTCCTCCTGTCCTCCTCTCCTCCCTGTCCTCTCTCCGCCTGTCCTCTCTCCGCCTGTCCTCCTGTCCTCTCTCTGCCTGTCCTCTCTCCTCCTGTCCTCTCTCCTCCTGTCCTCTCTCCGCCTGTCCTCCTGTCCTCTCTCCGCCTGTCCTCCTGTCCTCTCTCCGCCTGTCCTCCTGTCCTCTCTCCGCCTGTCCTCTCTCCTCCTGTCCTCTCTCCTCCTGTCCTCTCTCCGCCTGTCCTCCTGTCCTCTCTCCCGCCTGTCCTCTCTCCGCCTGTCCTCTCTCCGCCTGTCGTCTCTCTCCCTCTCTCCTCCTGCCTGTCCTCTCTCCTCCTGCCTGTCCTCTCTCCTCCTGCCTGTCCTCTCTCCGCCTGTCCTCTCTCCGCCTGTCCGCCTGTCCTCTCTCCTCCTGTCCTCCTGTCCTCTCTCCGCCTGTCCTCTCTCCTCCTGTCCTCCTCTCCGCCTGTCCTCTCTCCTCTCGTCCTCTCTCCGCCTGTCCTCCTGTCCTCTCTCCGCCTGTCCTCTCTCCGCCTGTCCTCCTGTCCTCTCTCCGCCTGTCCTCTCTCCGCCTGTCCTCTCTCCTCCTGTCCTCTCTCCTCCTGTCCTCCTGTCCTCCTGTCCTCTCTCCTCCTGTCCTCCTGTCCTCCTCTCCGCCTGTCCTCTCTCCTCCTGTCCTCTCTCTCCTGTCCTCTCGTCCTCTCTCCGCCTGTCCTCTCTCCGCCTGTCCTCTCTCCGCCTGTCCTCTCTCCGCCTGTCCTCTCTCCGCCTGTCCTCTCTCCGCCTGTCCTCTCTCCGCCTGTCCTCTCTACTCCTGTCCTCTCTACTCCTGTCCTCTCTCCTCCTGTCCTCTCTCCTCCTGTCCTCTCTCCTCCTGTCCTCTCTCTGCTGTACGCCAGGCAGAGCAGAAACAGCACTCTGTGGACCAAAACGAGGTCAGATGGAAAAAATGAAAGGGTAAGGAAGGCTATAAATAATACCCAGCTGTGCTCTGCTCTGAGCAAATTCAGAGGTATTTTCAGACTGCGGTCTCTCCCACCTCACTAGAATGGAGGTCTGCTGCACAACGGGACTCAAATAGTCTAGTATATCAGAAAGCAACCCAGGGACTCAAATAGTCTAGTATATCAGAAAGCAACCCAGGGACTCAAATAGTCTAGTATATCAGAAAGCAACCCAGGGACTCAAATAGTCTAGTATATATCAGAAAGCAACCCAGGGACTCAAATAGTCTAGTATATATCAGAAAGCAACCCAGGGACTCAAATAGTCTAGTATATCAGAAAGCAACCCAAGGACTCAAATAGTCTAGTATATCAGAAAGCAACCCAGGGACTCAAATAGTCTAGTATATCAGAAAGCAACCCAGGGACTCAAATAGTCTAGTATATCAGAAAGCAACCCAGGGACTCAAATAGTCTAGTATATCAGAAAGCAACCCAGGGACTCAAATAGTCTAGTATATCAGAAAGCAACCCAGGGACTCAAATAGTCTAGTATATCAGAAAGCAACCCAGGGACTCAAATAGTCTAGTATATATCAGAAAGCAACCCAGGGACTCAAATAGTCTAGTATATATCAGAAAGCAACCCAGGGACTCAAATAGTCTAGTATATCAGAAAGCAACCCAGGGACTCAAATAGTCTAGTATATCAGAAAGCAACCCAGGACTCAAATAGTCTAGTATATCAGAAAGCAACCCAGGGACTCAAATAGTCTAGTATATCAGAAAGCAACCCAGGGACTCAAATAGTCTAGTATATCAGAAAGCAACCCAGGGACTCAAATAGTCTAGTATATCAGAAAGCAACCCAGGGACTCAAATAGTCTAGTATATCAGAAAGCAACCCAGGGACTCAAATAGTCTAGTATATATCAGAAAGCAACCCAGGGACTCAAATAGTCTAGTATATCAGAAAGCAACCATTTAAAATGCTTTGTTGATATATTTTGATCAGCTCGTTAAGCCTACCTCATTTGTGCCGTCTAAGCTTTGTCAACAAAGCAATACAAATGGATCAACTGCTACGGAGGTTTCATCAAATAAACATAACCGATGACTATATCATCAATGCCATTTGCACAACTATTTGAAAATGCATATATTTTTTTAAATTAAAGCAGTGCAACCTTGCCAGCTAAACACTAAGATCACACATAACATAGACCTATTCTTTATTCTCCACTACGAACAATAAAAATGCATGAAATTACAGCCTCTTTCCTTTTCCCCGTGTTCTGCCTCGACTCCAACACGAAAGCTTAAACATGTTAAAAATGAGGAGAGCCCTGTTCTGAACCAGCAGGCAGACAGCCAACAAGAAACACGGAGTGCAAGACCAAGCCTCCATTAGGTTTAAAGCCAACTCTGTACTCTCCTCCCCTTGCCAGGGCAGACGGACTGGGAGTCACATGGGCTACAGACTAATTAATATGAGAGAGAGAAAGAGAGAGAGACTTAGAGTCTCTCAGAGCGTTCACAGTCAAACCCACTGACACCCCGATCAGATCACAGCAAAATCGCAGTCTACTTGAACAGAGCAATAACTCAATCATGAGGCATCAAAGCCAAAGGAACATTAAGAAATGCTATAGGTGGAAGGAAAGTAGTGTGGAAACTATTAGACAACAAATCCCTTTTAGACATCTTCCTGGACTAAACGTTCCACTGTAATAGTGAAGGTATAAACTTGCCAGTAGAAAACCTAAAAACAGTATATTTGACCTCTATCAAATCTAAAAACGTCAAACAGAAAACCGAAGAAAATTAACAAAAACGGACAAACAGTTTGATGAAGAATGCAAAAACCTAAGAAAGAAATGTAGAAACCTGTCCAACCAGAAACACAGAGACCCAGAAAACCTGAGTCTACTCCTTCACTATGGTGAATCACTAAAACAATACAGAAACACAGAGACCCAGAAAACCTGAGTCTACTCCTTCACTATGGTGAATCACTAAAACAATACAGAAACACAGAGACCCAGAAAACCTGAGCCTTCGCCTTCACTATGGTGAATCACTAAAACAATACAGAAACACAGAGACCCAGAAAACCTGAGCCTTCGCCTTCACTATGGTGAATCACTATACAGAAATACACTACGGAAAAAGAAGGAACAGCACGTCAGAAATGAGCTCAATGTAATGGAAGAATCCAGAGAATCTAACCACTTCTGGGAAAATTGAAAACACACAACAACATGAAGAGTTATCTATCCAAAATGGAGATGGGTAAACAACTTCTCCAATCTTTTTGGCTCTATAACAAAGAACAAACAAAAACATATACATGATCAAATACAAATCTTAGAATCAACTATTAAAGACACCAGAACCCACTGGATTCTCCAATTACCTTGAATGAACTACAGGACAAAATATAAACCCTCCAACCCAAAAAGGTCTGTGGTGTTGATGGTGTCCTCAATTAAATGATAACACATACAGACCACAAATTCCAATTGAACTCTAACATCATCCTTGGCTCTGGCATCTTCCCCAATACTTGGAATCAAGGACTTATCACCCTAATAACTACCGTGGGATATGCATCAACAGCAACCTTGGGAAAATCCTCTGCATTATCATTAACAGCAGACTCGTACATGTCAAATTGGCTTTTTACCAAATTATTGTACGACAGACCACATATTCACCCTGCACACCCTAATTGGCACACAAACAAACAAATTCTTCTCATTCTTTGTTAATTTCAAAAAAACCTTTGACTCAATTTGACATGAGGGTCTGCTATACAAATTGATGGAAAGTGGTGCTGGGGGGAAAAACATACGACATTATAAAATCCATGTACACAAGAGTGCAGCTAAAACTAGCAAAGACACATTTCTTCCCACAGGGCCGTGGGGTAAAACAGGGATGCAGCTTAAGTCCCACCCTCTTCAACATTTATCAAATCAATCATTTGTCACGTGCCGAAAAACAACAGGTATTCACCTCCAGTGAAACGCTCACTTACAAGCCCTTAACCAACAGTGCAGCTAAGAAAAATACACTAAAAAAAATACAAATAAAATAAAACAAGTAATTAAAGGGAAGCAGTAAAATAACAATGTGGAGGCTATATACAGGGGGTACCGGTACAGAGTCAATGTGGAGGCTATATACAGGGTGTTACGGTACAGAGTCAATGTGGAGGCTATATACAGGGGTTACCGGTACAGAGTCAATGTGGAGGCTATATACAGGGGGTACCGGTACAGAGTCAATGTGGAGGCTATATACAGGGGGTACCGGTACAGAGTCAATGTGGAGGCTATATACAGGGGGGTACCGGTACAGAGTCAATGTGGAGGCTATATACAGGGGGTACCGGTTAGTCGAGGTAATTGAGGTAGTATGTACATGTAGGTAGAGTTATTAAAGTGACAATGCAGAGATAATAACAGAGCAGCAGCAGCAGCGTAAGGGGGGGGGGGGGGGGGGGGTAGCCATTTGATTACGTTTTCCAAACTCTCTCAAGAAGAAACAGTTTTATTAGAATCCTATGTACCACACCACAGATGTAGAATCATTGTAATCCTATGTACCACACCACAGATGTAGAATCATTGTAATCCTATGTACCACACCACAGATGTAGAATCATTGTAATCTTATGTACCACACCACAGATGTAGAATCCTTGTAATCCTATGTACCACACCACAGATGTAGAATCCTTGTAATCCTATGTACCACACCACAGATGTAGAATCCTTGTAATCCTATGTACCACACCACAGATCTAGAATCCTTGTAATCCTATGTACCACACCACAGATCTAGAATCCTTGTAATCCTATGTACCACACCACAGATCTAGAATCCTTGTAATCCTATGTACCACACCACAGATCTAGAATCCTTGTAATCCTATGTACCACACCACAGATCTAGAATCATTGTAATCCTATGTACCACACCACAGATGTAGAATCCTTGTTACCATGGTAATCCTCAGTGGGTCTAGGTAATGGAGAGAGCGCTGAGCGCTACAGTAACATCAGATGGTCAGAGTCCAGGGAGATACGGCACTATGGAAGATAGCTGGATCAGTCCTTACCAGAGCTGGCCACTGGATGTGTCTGTCTTTAGTCCCCTGGGGATTTTCCCCCAGCACAGTGCTCTCCCTCCTCTTCGCCCACACCAGCTGCTGCTCCAGCAGGGAGCTCTCTCTCCTCTTCGCCCACACCAGCTGCTGCTCCAGCAGGAACACCTGGAAGTCCTCGTACACTTTCACCCACTCCCGCTTCTCCCACTCCAGGTCATCAAACTCCACGTACACCTGGGACAAGAGAGGAGAGGGGGTGAGTTCATGGGTATACATAGAGAGGAGAGGGGGTGAGTTCATGGGTATACATAGAGAGGAGAGGGGGTGAGGACATGGGTATACATAGAGAGGAGAGGGGGTGAGGACATGGGTATACATAGAGAGGAGAGGGGGTGAGTTCATGGGTATACATAGAGAGGAGAGGGGGTGAGTTCATGGGTATACATAGAGAGGAGAGGGGGTGAGTTCATGGGTATACATAGAGAGGAGAGGGGGAGAGGACATGGGTATACATAGAGAGGAGAGGGGGTGAGTTCATGGGTATACATAGAGAGGAGAGGGGGTGAGGACATGGGTATACATAGAGAGGAGAGGGGGTGAGGACATGGGTATACATAGAGAGGAGGTGAGTTCATGGGTATACATAGAGAGGAGAGGGGGTGAGTTCATGGGTATACATAGAGAGGAGAGGGGGTGAGTTCATGGGTATACATAGAGAGGAGAGGGGGTGAGGACATGGGTATACATAGAGAGGGTGTGTGTGTGTACACAGAGGTATAACAACTCATTCTGCAGTTTGTTTCATTGTTGTTTCACATGACCTTTCCCACCACGGAGGAGAGGTCAGTAGATTGACAGAGTTTGAGATAGTGTTTACATTTGCATACTGAGAAGAGGATACAATCAACTTTATAAACGTCAACTCCAGCTTTCAATACAACTAGAGATATTACTGTTCTGACCCTCTGAGACACACAGCTTTCAATACAACTAGAGATATTACTGTTCTGATCCTCTGAGACACACAGCTTTCAATACAACTAGAGATATTACTGTTCTGACCCTCTGAGACACACAGCTTTCAATACAACTAGAGACATTACTGTTCTGACCCTCTGAGACACACAGCTATCAATACAACTAGAGATATTACTGTTCTGACCCTGAGACACACAGCTTTCAATACAACTAGAGATATTACTGTTCTGACCCTCTGAGACACACAGCTTTCAATACAACTAGAGATATTACTGTTCTGACCCTCTGAGACACACAGCTTTCAATACAACTAGAGACATTACTGTTCTGACCCTCTGAGACACACAGCTTTCAATACAACTAGAGATATTACTGTTCTGACCCTCTGAGACACACAGCTTTCAATACAACTAGAGATATTACTGTTCTGATCCTCTGAGACACACAGCTTTCAATACAACTAGAGATATTACTGTGCTGATCCTCTGAGACACACAGCTTTCAATACAACTAGAGACATTACTGTTCTGACCCTCTGAGACACACAGCTTTCAATACAACTAGAGATATTACTGTTCTGACCCTCTGAGACACACAGCTTTCAATACAACTAGAGATATTACTGTTCTGATCCTCTGAGACACACAGCTTTCAATACAACTAGAGATATTACTGTGCTGATCCTCTGAGACACACAGCTTTCAATACAACTAGAGACATTACTGTTCTGACCCTCTGAGACACACAGCTTTCAATACAACTAGTAGATATTACTGTTCTGACCCTCTGAGACACACAGCTTTCAATACAACTAGAGATATTACTGTTCTGACCCTCTGAGACACACAGCTTTCAATACAACTAGAGATATTACTTAAAGGGAAACTTCAGGATTTTGCCAATGACTCTGGGTCAGTGGATAAAGGGCCTCATCTGACTCTGGGTCAGTAGATAAAGGGCCTCATCTGACTCTGGGTCAGTAGATAAAGGGCCTCATCTGACTCTGGGTCAGTAGATAAAGGAGTTCATCTGACTCTGGGTCAGTAGATAAAGGGCCTCATCTGACTCTGGGTCAGTACATAAAGGGCTTCAGAATAACTTTAAGATCTTATTTAAATGGCCAAAGACAGAAGGACACAGCAAAGCAACAACGTAAAACACGTTAGGAAAGTTGTTAAGGATAACATGAGTTCTGCCAAAATGGAGCAGCTAAATATTATCTCAGTACCACAGCTGGAACGATTCATGTGATGGTCAACAGTACAGATCAAATGTTATTTTCACTTTGCCACTCTGACCATCAGATAAGACGGTTTACCTTCCCTGCTATTGAACTGGTATGACAGACAGACAGACAGACAGACAGACAGACAGACAGACAGACAGACAAATCACTTACATGAAGTACTGTTAGGTAGACATGAAAACAAGATCCAGGCCTAAATGTACAAGCTGAAATAACTGCTCTGATCAATGTGTTTGACCTTCTGTGACCTCCACCAGCATGGTGACAACATGCCATGCCCCCCCCCTCCCCCCTCCCCTGAGACCTGCTGTCCACAGCTAGGATTCAGCCATTAGTTAAAAGGACCTGGCTTCAGTGACCTCTAGCTTCTCTGGGTTTGATGCAGTCAAGCCAGGTACAATGTAATCAGATGAGGTGATAAATAACTAACAATATGTTAGTCTACTCATACGGCACCGAGCCCACTTGGTTGCTCTCTCACAGCAACACTGCAATGATAGGAAAAAGGACAGTCTGACAGAGGAACATTGAGAGAGTCAGCTAGACTGCCAATACCCCCCCCCCCCCCTCGTGCTCTCCATTCAATTCAAAGGGATTTATTGGCATGGGAAACATGTTTACATTGCCAAAGCAACTGAAATAGACAAACAAAAGTTAAATAAACCAAAAAATGAACAGTAAACATTACACTCACAAGACATTTCAAATGTCCTATTATGGCTATATGCAGCATTGTAATGATGTGCAAATAGTTAAAGTACAAAAGGGAAAATAAATAAACAAATATGGGTTGTATTTACAATGGTGTTTGTTCATCACTGGTTGCCCTTTTCTTGTGGCAACAGGTCACAAATCTTGCTGCTGTGATGTCACACTGTGGTATTTCACCCAGTAGATATGGGAGTTTATCAAAATTGGATTTGTTTTCTAATTCTTTGTGGATCTGTGTAATCTGAGGGAAATATGTGTCTCTAATACGGTCATACATTTATTTGGCAGGAGGTTAGGAAGTGCAGCTCAGTTTCCACCTCATTTTGATGGCAGTGGACACATAGCCTGTCTTCTCTTGAGAGCCAGGTCTGCCTACGGTGGCCTTTCTCAATAGCAAGGCTATGCTCACTGAGTCTGTACATAGTCAAAGCTTTCCTTAAGTTTGGGTCAGTCACAGTGGTCAGGTATTCTGCCACTGTGTACTCTCTGTTAGGGCCAAATAGCATTCTAGTTTGCTCTGTTTTTTTTTGTTTAATCTTTTTGTTTTCTCATGATTTGGTTTGGTCTAATTGTGTTGCTGTCCTGGGGCTCTGTGGGGTCTGTTTGTGTTGCTGTCCTGGGGCTCTGTGGGGTCTGTTTGTGTTTGTGAACAGAGTCCCAGGACCAGCTTGCTTAGGGGACTCTTCTCCAGGTTCATCTCTCTGTAGGTGATGGCTTTGTTATGGAAGGTTTGGGAATCGCTTCCTTTTAGGTGGTTGTAGAATTTAACAGCTCTTTTCTGGATTCTGATAACTAGCGAGTATCAGACTAATTCTGCTCTGTATTATTTGGTGTTTTCCAGCAGACATGTCAGCAGAGATCTCATTACTGCAGCAGCACATGACTCTAGTCCCAGCAGTTCCCTCCACCTCCCCATCCCTCCCTCCACCCTGCCAGTACAGCTCAGGTCCCTCCCTCCCTCCCTCCACCCTGCCAGTACAGCGCAGGTCCCTCCCTCCCTCCACCCCCACCCTGCCAGTACAGCTCAGGTCCCTCCCTCCCTCCACCCCCACCCTGCCAGTACAGCTCAGGTCCCTCCCTCCCTCCACCCTGCCAGTACAGCTCAGGTCCCTCCCTCCCTCCACCCCCACCCTGCCAGTACAGCTCAGGTCCCTCCCTCCCTCCACCTCCACCCTGCCAGTACAGCTCAGGTCCCTCCCTCCCTCCACCCCCACCCTGCCAGTACAGCTCAGGTCCCTCCCTCCACCCCCACCCTGCCAGTACAGCTCAGGTCCCTCCCTCCCTCCACCTCCACCCTGCCAGTACAGCTCAGGTCCCTCCCTCCACCTCCACCCTGCCAGTACAGCTCAGGTCCCTCCTCCCTCCCTCCACCCTGCCAGTACAGCTCAGGTCCCCCCCCCCCCCACCCTGCCAGTACAGCTCAGGTCCCTCCCTCCCTCCACCCTGCCAGTACAGCTCAGGTCCCTCCCTCCCTCCACCCCCACCCTGCCAGTACAGCTCAGGTCCCTCCCTCCACCCCCACCCTGCCAGTACAGCTCAGGTCCCTCCCTCCACCCCCACCCTGCCAGTACAGCTCAGGTCCCTCCCTCCCTCCACCCTGCCAGTACAGCTCAGGTCCCTCCCTCCCTCCACCCTGCCAGTACAGCTCAGGTCCCTCCCTCCACCCTGCCAGTACAGCTCAGGTCCCTCCCTCCCTCCACCCCCACCCTGCCAGTACAGCTCAGGTCCCTCCCTCCCTCCACCCTGCCAGTACAGCTCAGGTCCCTCCCTCCACCCCCACCCTGCCAGTACAGCTCAGGTCCCTCCCTCCACCTCCACCCTGCCAGTACAGCTCAGGTCCCTCCCTCCCTCCCTCCACCCTGCCAGTACAGCTCAGGTCCCTCCCTCCCTCCACCCCCACCCTGCCAGTACAGCTCAGGTCCCTCCCTCCCTCCACCCTGCCAGTACAGCTCAGGTCCCTCCCTCCCTCCACCCCCACCCTGCCAGTACAGCTCAGGTCCCTCCTCCACCTCCACCCTGCCAGTACAGCTCAGGTCCCTCCCTCCCTCCCTCCACCCTGCCAGTACAGCTCAGGTCCCTCCCTCCCCCCCACCCTGCCAGTACAGCTCAGGTCCCTCCCTCCCTCCACCCTGCCAGTACAGCTCAGGTCCCTCCTCCCTCCACCCTGCCAGTACAGCTCAGGTCCCTCCCTCCCTCCACCCCCACCCTGCCAGTACAGCTCAGGTCCCTCCCTCCCTACCTCCACCCCCACCCTGCCAGTACAGCTCAGGTCCCTCCCTCCACCCCCACCCTGCCAGTACAGCTCAGGTCCCTCCCTCCACCTCCACCCTGCCAGTACAGCTCAGGTCCCTCCCTCCACCTCCACCCTGCCAGTACAGCTCAGGTCCCTCCCTCCCTCCACCCCCACCCTGCCAGTACAGCTCAGGTCCCTCCCTCCCTCCACCCTGCCAGTACAGCTCAGGTCCCTCCCTCCCTCCCTCCACCCTGCCAGTACAGCTCAGGTCCCTCCCTCCACCCCCACCCTGCCAGTACAGCTCAGGTCCCTCCCTCCCTCCACCCTGCCAGTACAGCTCAGGTCCCTCCCTCCCTCCACCCCCACCCTGCCAGTACAGCTCAGGTCCCTCCCTCCCTCCACCCTGCCAGTACAGCTCAGGTCCCTCCCTCCCTCCCTCCCTCCACCCTGCCAGTACAGCTCAGGTCCCTCCCTCCCTCCCTCCACCCTGCCAGTACAGCTCAGGTCCCTCCCTCCCCCCCCACCCTGCCAGTACAGCTCAGGTCCCTCCCTCCCTCCACCCTGCCAGTACAGCTCAGGTCCCTCCCTCCACCCTGCCAGTACAGCTCAGGTCCCTCCCTCCCTCCACCCTGCCAGTACAGCTCAGGTCCCTCCCTCCACCCCCACCCTGCCAGTACAGCTCAGGTCCCTCCCTCCCTCCACCCTGTCAGTACAGCTCAGGTCCCTCCCTCCACCTCCACCCTGCCAGTACAGCTCAGGTCCCTCCCTCCCTCCACCCTGCCAGTACAGCTCAGGTACCTTAATCATTTACCAGTAGATACTGTTTCCCTCTGCGCTCTCATGAGCCACAAAACAATTCAGTTCCATTAAAAATGAACAGTATACAGGACAGAGACAGAGGAATAGACAGAGACATTTAAAATGTACAGTATACAGGACAGACAGACTGAGGAATAGACAGAGACATTAAAAATGAACAGTATACAGGACAGAGACAGAGGAATAGACAGAGACATTTAAAATGTACAGTATACAGGACAGACAGACTGAGGAATAGACAGAGACATTAAAAATGAACAGTATACAGGACAGAGACAGAAGAATAGACAGAGACATTAAAAATGAACAGTATACAGGACAGAGACAGAGGAATAGACAGAGACATTTAAAATGTACAGTATACAGGAGACAGACAGACTGAGGAATAGACAGAGACATTAAAAATGAACAGTATACAGGACAGAGACAGACTGAGGAATAGACAAAGGGAAAACTAGAGACAGGGAAACGAGACAGGCAAACGAGACAGGGAAACGAGACAGGGAGAGAGACTGAAGCAGAGAGAGACAGACACAGAGGCAGCAGAGAGCAAATCAGGGGGAATGTGTCAGGGACCTGTATCCAGGCAGTGTGTGTATATAACAGGGACCTGTATCCAGGCAGTGTGTGTATATATATATATATATATCAGGGACCTGTATCCAGGAAGTGTGTGTATATATCAGGGACCTGTATCCAGGCAGTGTGTGTATATATCAGGGACCTGTATCCAGGCAGTGTGTGTATATATATCAGGGACCTGTATCCAGGCAGTGTGTGTATATATCAGGGACCTGTATCCAGGCAGTGTGTATATATATCAGGGACCTGTATCCAGACAGTGTGTATATATATCAGGGACCTGTATCCAGGCAGTGTGTATATATATCAGGGACCTGTATCCAGGCAGTGTGTATATATATCAGGGACCTGTATCCAGGCAGTGTGTGTATATATATCAGGGACCTGTATCCAGGCAGTGTGTGTATATATATCAGGGACCTGTATCCAGGCAGTGTGTGTATATATCAGTCTAACAGTCTAACCAACACCAGCAGTCTAACCAACACCAGCAGTCTAACCAACACCAGCAGTCTAACCAACACCAGCAGTCTAACCAACACCAGCAGTCTAACAGTCTAACCAACACCAGCAGTCTATAACAGATTTACGCCCCCCCCCCCCTCTAATTCAACTCACATGTGCACCCATTAAAGGGGGGAAGAGAGGGAAATGGAGGGAAAAACAAACAGCCCGAGGCAGAAAGCCGAAAGCGAGAGAGAGAGAGAGAGAGAGACTAGAGGGATTTCCAAATAGAGAAGGACCTTCATAAAGCCATCAATGTGACACCGTAGAGAGATGAGAGCTGACCCCACAGCTGATTAAAGCAGACTGTAATACCTTATCAGAGCTTCTCTCTTCATTATCTTCTCTCTGCTCCCCCCCACAACACAGCTCTTCAGACTACGCTGTGTTGTTGTTAACAGGAAACCTGCAGTAAGCCCTGTTGTAAGCCCTGCTGTTTCCCAAATAGCACTCTACTCCCTATTTTGGAGGGAAAGGGGGAGCCCAGTTAAAAGTAGTGCACTATATAGGGATTAGGTTGCCATTGAAGACAGAACTGATCTGATGTGTTGAGTTTGACTGAATTTCAAGCATCCAGGCTGCACCACTACAAGGGTTCCTTTATCACAGCCAGGCGAGCTGCACTCCCAGCTCCCAGACAGACAGGAAACAAAACGCCACAGGACCGTCCTCCTTCCCTCCCCACAGCCCACGGGACCGTCCTCCTTCCCTCCCCACAGTACACACCACAGGACCGTCCTCCTTCCCTCCCCACAGTCCACAGGACAGTCCTCCTTCCCATCCCCATAGTCCACACCACAGGACCGTCCTCATTCCCTCCCCATAGTACACACCACAGGACCGTCCTCATTCCCTCCCCATAGTCCACACCACAGGACCGTCCTCATTCCCTCCCCATAGTACACACCACAGGACCGTCCTCATTCCCTTCCCATAGTCCACACCACAGGACCGTCCTCATTCCCTTCCCATAGTCCACACCACAGGACCGTCCTCATTCCCTTCCCATAGTCCACACCACAGGACCGTTCTCCTTCCCTCCCCATAGTCCACACCACAGGACCGTCCTCATTCCCTCCCCATAGTCCACACCACAGGACCGTCCTCCTTCCCTCCCCATAGTCCACACCACAGGACCGTCCTCATTCCCTCCCCATAGTACACACCACAGGACCGTCCTCATTCCCTCCCCATAGTCCACACCACAGGACCGTCCTCATTCCCTTCCCATAGTCCACACCACAGGACCGTCCTCATTCCCTCCCCATAGTACACACCACAGGACCGTCCTCATTCCCTCCCCATAGTCCACACCACAGGACCGTCCTCATTCCCTCCCCATAGTACACACCACAGGACCGTCCTCATTCCCTCCCCATAGTACACAGCACAGGACCGTCCTCATTCCCTCCCCATAGTCCACACCACAGGACCGTCCTCATTCCCTCCCCATAGTCCACACCACAGGACCGTCCTCATTCCCTCCCCATAGTACACACCACAGGACCGTCCTCATTCCCTCCCCATAGTCCACACCACAGGACCGTCCTCCTTCCCTCCCCATAGTACACACCACAGGACCGTCCTCATTCCCTCCCCATAGTACACACCACAGGACCGTCCTCCTTCCCTTCCCATAGTCCACACCACAGGACCTTCCTCATTCCCTCCCCACAGTACACACCACAGGACCGTCCTCATTCCCTCCCCACAGTACACACCACAGGACCTTGGGGACCATGCATGCAGCAGTGAAGTAGCTGTGCTCCTACAGACTGATCATTAAAAGGAAAGAGCAGCATCAGCCCTGTAACGATTTACTTTGACAGGATGTCATCTTTCCTCCCTGAGCCAGCCGGCTGAGACACCACCTGACCGAGCATGGGATGCCAACAGCTGCCAGAGGGGTCCAGGACAGAGTGGTCTGCAGCAGTAGACAGACAGGGCCAGATGACTGGCTGTTGACTCAGTGACTGGGGATTCCACCCTGTCCTTTCAGTGGGCTCACTAGCAACCACCAGCCCTGCGTCAGGATAGACGGGGGCAGGATCATCCCCCATAGAGGAGCCTGACAGAGTGACGAGTTCTCTCTCTCCAAACTAGCCCCTCCAAACTAGCCCCTCCAAACTAGCCCCTCCAAACTAGCCCCTCCAAACTAGCCCCTCCAAACTAGCCCCTCCAAACTAGCCCCTCCAAACTAGCCCCTCCAAACTAGCCTCTCCAAACTAGCCTCTCCAAACTAGCCTCTCCAAACTAGCCTCTCCAAACTAGCCTCTCCAAACTAGCCTCTCACTCATGAAGGATTTGAAAAATAGACTTTCAAAGACAAACAAAATGTCTTCTGTTTTTTTTAACTAGTAGCTCTGAAATCCTTGTGGTATTTGGTGGACAAACAGAGCTACAGTTTCTCCCTGGTCCTCTGATACCAATGGATTATACAGTGTTTCTAGTGGATGCTGTTCCACACATCACTGCTGTTAATTGCAGTGATATGGACTTCACATTGATAGTTCTGGTTCATCATCAACACAGACTCACAGAATGATTACAACTCTGGCAGCAGTGGACTGACGACTGGTTTGGCCGTGTTACAGACGTGTCTCTCACACACACACACACACACACACACATATATATATATTCCCTATTAGCCCTGGTCAACAGTAGTGCACTATATAGGGAATAGGGCTCTGGTCAACAGTAGTGTTCTATATAGGGAATAGGGCTCTGGTCAACAGTAGTGCTCTATATAGGGAATAGGGCTCTGGTCAACAGTAGTGCTCTATATAGGGAATAGGGCTCTGGTCAACAGTAGTGTTCTATATAGGGAATAGGGTGCCATTTGGCACTCAGCCTTAGTCTAAGGCATGGCTACCCAGCCTGCACTGGAAGAGCTGGACGTTTCAATCCCACATCAAACACACTGGGTCGTTAAAAAGCAGTTTAATTAGATATTCTGATTATACAGCAGTTCTCCAGTGAGGACTGGCCCGCCAGGCGGTGGAGCGTAGTAGACGGTTACCACGACCACCACGTCCATCCTCCCTCGGTGAGACGGTTACTACGACCACCACGTCCATTCTCCCTCGGTGAGACGGTTACCACGACCACCACGTCCATTCTCCCTCGGTGAGACGGTTACCACGACCACCACGTCCATCCTCCCTCGGTGAGACGGTTACCACGACCACCACGTCCATCCTCCCTCGGTGAGACGGTTACCACGACCACCACGTCCATCCTCCCTCGGTGAGACGGTTACCACGACCACCACGTCCATCCTCCCTCGGTGAGACGGTTACCACGACCACCACGTCCATCCTCCCTCGGGGAGACGGTTACCACGACCACCACGTCCATCCTCCCTCGGTGAGACGGTTACCACGACCACCACGTCCATCCTCCCTCGGTGAGACGGTTACCACGACCACCACGTCCATCCTCCCTCGGTGAGACGGTTACCACGACCACCACGTCCATCCTCCCTCGGTGAGACGGTTACCACGACCACCACGTCCATCCTCCCTCGGTGAGACGGTTACCACGACCACCACGTCCACATTCCCTCAGTGAGACGGTTACTATGTAGGAGAAGTGGTAACTAGGCAGCGATGCAGGTTACTGGTGTCCATGTTCAGAATACAAATGATGAGTGATTCACCCCCCGAGGAAACAAAGCGATTGGTTTCTCTCTCAGTAGCAGGCTCCTTGGGTATCTGGCTCTGAACTGCTCTCCAATTATACCCCAGAGAGAGAACAATCTCATCGTGATAAATACAGTGAAATAGACCTGGACAGAAAAATGGCATGAAAATATTTATGAACTGAAACTGCCTTTTCTCCACAGCCATCTGTGATGTCATGTATCCATGTACTCTACTGCTACTCTCTGTTCATCATACCTGCATAGTCACTTTAACCATATCTATATACTACCTCAATCAGCCTGACTAACTGGTGTCTGTATATAGCCTCGCTACTGTATATAGCCTGTCTTTTTACTGTTGTTTTATTTCTTTACTTACCTATTGTTCAACTAACACCTTTTTTGCACTATTGGTTAGAGCCTGTAAGTAAGCATTTCACTGTAAGGTCTACACCTGTTGTATTCAGCATTTCACTGTAAGGTCTACACCTGTTGTATTCAGCATTTCACTGTAAGGTCTACTACACCTGTTGTATTCAGCATTTCACTCTGAGGTCTACTACACCTGTTGTATTCAGCATTTCACTGTGAGGTCTACTACACCTGTTGTATTCAGCATTTCACTGTAAGGTCTACTACACCTGTTGTATTCAGCATTTCACTGTGAGGTCTACTACACCTGTTGTATTCAGCATTTCACTGTAAGGTCTACACCTGTTGTATTCAGCATTTCACTGTAAGGTCTACTACACCTGTTGTATTCAGCATTTCACTCTGAGGTCTACTACACCTGTTGTATTCAGCATTTCACTGTGAGGTCTACTACACCTGTTGTATTCAGCATTTCACTGTGAGGTCTACTACACCTGTTGTATTCAGCATTTCACTGTGAGGTCTACTACACCTGTTGTATTCAGCATTTCACTGTAAGGTCTACTACACCTGTTGTATTCAGCATTTCACTGTGAGGTCTACTACACCTGTTGTATTCAGCATTTCACTGTGAGGTCTACTACACCTGTTGTATTCAGCATTTCACTTTGAGGTCTACTACACCTGTTGTATTCAGCATTTCACCGTGAGGTCTACTACACCTGTTGTATTCAGCATTTCACTGTGAGGTCTACTACACCTGTTGTATTCAGCATTTCACTGTGAGGTCTACTACACCTGTTGTATTCAGCATTTCACTGTGAGGTCTACTACACCTGTTGTATTCAGCATTTCACTGTAAGGTCTACTACACCTGTTGTATTCAGCATTTCACTGTAAGGTCTACTACACCTGTTGTATTCAGCATTTCACTGTGAGGTCTACTACACCTGTTGTATTCAGCATTTCACTATATGGTCTACTACACCTGTTGTATTCAGCATTTCACTGTAAGGTCTACTACACCTGTTGTATTCAGCATTTCACTGTAAGGTCTACTACACCTGTTGTATTCAGCATTTCACTGTGAGGTCTACTACACCTGTTGTATTCAGCATTTCACTGTGAGGTCTACTACACCTGTTGTATTCAGCATTTCACTGTGAGGTCTACTACACCTGTTGTATTCAGCATTTCACTGTGAGGTCTACTACACCTGTTGTATTCAGCATTTCACTGTGAGGTCTACTACACCTGTTGTATTCAGCATTTCACTGTGAGGTCTACTACACCTGTTGTATTCAGCATTTCACTGTGAGGTCTACTACACCTGTTGTATTCAGCATTTCACTGTGAGGTCTACTACACCTGTTGTATTCAGCATTTCACTGTGAGGTCTACTACACCTGTTGTATTCAGCATTTCACTGTGAGGTCTACTACACCTGTTGTATTCAGCATTTCACTGTGAGGTCTACTACACCTGTTGTATTCAGCATTTCACTGTGAGGTCTACTACACCTGTTGTATTCAGCATTTCACTGTGAGGTCTACTACACCTGTTGTATTCAGCATTTCACTGTGAGGTCTACTACACCTGTTGTATTCAGCATTTCACTGTGAGGTGAGGTCTACTACACCTGTTGTATTCAGCATTTCACTGTGAGGTCTACTACACCTGTTGTATTCAGCATTTCACTGTGAGGTCTACTACACCTGTTGTATTCAGCATTTCACTGTGAGGACTACTACACCTGTTGTATTCAGCATTTCACTGTGAGGTCTACTACACCTGTTGTATTCAGCATTTCACTGTGAGGTCTACTACACCTGTTGTATTCAGCATTTCACTGTGAGGTCTACTACACCTTTTGTATTCAGCATTTCACTGTGAGGTCTACTACACCTGTTGTATTCAGCATTTCACTGTGAGGTCTACTACACCTGTTGTATTCAGCATTTCACTGTGAGGTCTACTACACCTGTTGTATTCAGCAGAAACCAGACCACTCATACTGTTGACAACCTGACAACCAGCCTAGGCCTCCCGCCGCGCGTTAGGGCCTCCCGCCCCGCCCCGCGCCGCGCGTTAGGGCCTCCCGCCCCGCCCCGCGCCGCGCGTTAGGGCCTCCCGCCCCGCGCCGCGCGTTAGGGCCTCCCGCGCCGCGCGTTAGGGCCTCCCGCCCCGAGCGTTAGGGCCTCCCGCCCCGAGCGTTAGGGCCTCCCGCCCCGAGCGTTAGGGCCTCCCGCCCCGAGCGTTAGGGCCTCCCGCCCCGAGCGTTAGGGCCTACCTCCACCATCACACTCTACCCCACCTCCGCGCGGAGCGTTAGGCCTCCCAACCCGCGCGGAGCGTTAGGCCTCCCAACCCGCGCGGAGCGTTAGGCCTCCCAACCCGCGCGGAGCGTTAGGCCTCCCAACCCGCGCGGAGCGTTAGGCCTCCCAACCCGCGCGGAGCGTTAGGCACACTGACTGACAGAAATTGTTGCTTCTTTCTGCCAGATGAACACAACATATAGGGCATTTTGACAAGCTAATAGCCTAACCACTGATCAAACAACATTATGGACTAAAAGTTACAATTGCTGCAACAATACAGGTCAAATTAAGATCCAACATCTGTAGGTGGGGTAGAGTGTGATGGTGGAGGTAGGTAGGTGGGGTAGAGTGTGATGGTGGAGGTAGGTAGGTGGGGTAGAGTGTGATGGTGGAGGTAGGTAGGTAGGTGGCGTAGAGTGTGATGGTGGAGGTAGGTAGGTAGGTAGGTGGGGTAGAGTGTGATGGTGGAGGTAGGTAGGTAGGTAGGTAGGTAGGTAGGTAGGTGGGGTAGAGTGTGATGGTGGAGGTAGGTAGGTAGGTAGGTGGGGTAGAGTGTGATGGTGGAGGTAGGTAGGTGGGGTAGAGTGTGATGGTGGAGGTAGGTAGGTAGGTAGGTGGGGTAGAGTGTGATGGTGGAGGTAGGTAGGTAGGTGGGGTAGAGTGTGATGGTGGAGGTAGGTAGGTAGGTAGGTGGGGTAGAGTGTGATGGTGGAGGTAGGTAGGTGAGGTAGAGGTAGGTAGGTAGGTAGGTGAGGTAGAGTGTGATGGTGGAGGTAGGTAGGTGAGGTAGAGGTAGGTAGGTAGGTAGGTGGAGTGGAGTGGAGTCATCGTGATTGAAGACAGCGAGCCCCAGCCAGCCTATTAAATCAGAATGCAGGGCGGTCTGAGGCTGAGACCAGTCCTGTTTACACCATCTCCTGTCCACCTCCCTTCCCTCCAATTACAACCATAACATGACCTTGGACCTTAGCAGAGAACTTCTAGCCCGGGGAATTTACAACAAGTCGCTTCAGAGACACGCAGAGTAAACAGTTTCCCGGGCCAAGTCTTTACACTGCAAGCCCCGAACACACATGAAAAACAACCTGAGGATTTCTGTGTTTGGATGAAACATTCCCAGCTCCTCCAGCACACAGACAGAACCCTTCAGAAGACAGACGGGTTGGAAGAGGAGAACATCCCAAAATGGACAACAAGCTTCCGACAAGAACAAAACACATTTACAACATGGAGAATCTGGACTTGAATAAAGTTCAGTGACCAGCGAACACACGGGAAGAAGTCCTACTATTTAGCCATGTGATTGGTTAGCCTCAAACATGCAGAGATGCAAAAGATTTAGCAGCGGGGGGGGAGAGAAAAGTCCAAATGTTCCACACGAGGCTGCTGCTTGGGGAACAAAGCAGGCCTCTGTTGGAGAACACACGTGATCCCCGCCAGGCAGGGCCTGGATTAGGTTAGTGTTGCTTTAAGAACACATTTGGCTTTCGAGCCGGTCTGACGACAGATGATCCCCCTGACAGGAGAGGTTCATTATGGAATAGAACAGGCTGGTACAAGTGGAGGGAGTGGTAGCCTTCACCGCCTGGCTGTCTGGCTGGCTGGCTGTGTGCCTGGCTGTCTCACCGCCTGTCTGTCTGCCTGGCTGGCTGTGTGCCTGTCTGTCTGGCTGGCTGTCTCACCGCCTGTCTGGCTGTCTGCCTGGCTGGCTGTGTGCCTGGCTGTCTCACCGCCTGTCTGGCTGTCTGCCTGGCTGGCTGTGTGCCTGCCTGTCTCACCACCTGTCTGGCTGTCTGCCTGTCTCACCGACTGTCTGGCTGGCTGGCTGGCTGTCTCACCGACTGTCTGGCTGGCTGTCTCACCGCCTGTCTGCCGGTCTGTCTGTCTCACCGGCTGTCTGTCTGGCGGCCTGCCTGTCTCCGTGCCGCCCTGCCTGCCTGCCTGTCTCCGTGCCGGCCTGCCTGTCTCCGTGCCGGCCTGCCTGTCTCCGTGCCGGCCTGCCTGTCTCCGTGCCGCCCTGCCTGCCTGCCTGTCTCCGTGCCGGCCTGCCTGTCTCCCTGCCTGCCTGCCTGTCTCCGTGCCGGCCTGCCTGTCTCCGTGCCGGCCTGCCTGTCTCCGTGCCGGCCTGCCTGTCTCCGTGCCGGCCTGCCTGCCTGCCTGTCTCCGTGCCGCCCTGCCGGCCTGCCTGTCTCCGTGCCGGCCTGCCTACCCCTGCAGCCGTAACCAGCAACATGAAAACTAAACCACATGTGAAACAGCGTTTGAGAAGTCAAAGCGCCATCCTCCAACGCCCTGGGAAAGCAGGTTCCAGTGTTGCCGATATTGAAACCCAATCCCCGGGTAGCCTCAGCCTGCCTGGTGAGTTTCCAACCTGCCGTTCAGGTTGTGTTAATTACTCAGAAATTAATAAGATCCCAGACAAGATCTCCCATTCCACAGCACAGCACAGCACAGCAGATATAGGCCTAGGCAACACTGAGAATAGAATACAAGATCTGATAAAGAGGACCACTACTGTCCTGGTGAAAGCAACACAAGCCTGGCCAAGATAGACCTTGTAAACCATCCTCAGGTCTAAGAAATAGCCGTCTTTAATGTATAGGCGCCGAAGCAGGCCTCGTCTCCCCTGCCGAAGCAGGCCGCGTCTCCCCTGCCGAAGCAGGCCGCGTCTCCCCTGCCGAAGCAGGCCGCGTCTCCCCTGCCGAAGCAGGCCGCGTCTCCCCTAGCGAAGCAGACCACTAGCTCCCGTCTAGTAGTGTCTGACGTCCATACCGTAGCTCCCGTCTAGTAGTGTCTGACGTCCATACCGTAGCTCCCGTCTAGTAGTGTCTGACGTCCATACCGTAGCTCCCGTCTAGTAGTGTCTGACGTCCATACCGTAGCTCCCATCTAGTAGTGTCTGACGTCCATACCGTAGCTCCCGTCTAGTAGACGTCTATACCGTAGCTCCCGTCTAGTAGACGTCCATACCGTAGCTCCCGTCTAGTAGACGTCCATACCGTAGCTCCCGTCTAGTAGACGTCCATACAGTAGCTCCCGTCTAGTAGTGTCTGACGTCCATACCGTAGCTCCCGTCTAGTAGTGTCTGACGTCCATACCGTAGCTCCCGTCTAGTCGTGTCTGAGGTCCATACCGTAGCTCCCGTCTAGTCGTGTCTGACGTCCATACCGTAGCTCCCGTCTAGTCGTGTCTGACGTCCATACCGTAGCTCCCGTCTAGTCGTGTCTGACGTCCATACCGTAGCTCCCGTCTAGTCGTGTCTGACGTCCATACCGTAGCTCCCGTCTAGTCGTGTCTGACGTCCATACCGTAGCTCCCGTCTAGTCGTGTCTGACGTCCATACCGTAGCTCCCGTCTAGTCGTGTCTGACGTCCATACCGTAGCTCCCGTCTAGTAGACGTCCATACCGTAGCTCCCGTCTAGTAGACGTCCACTACCGTAGCTCCCGTCTAGTAGGTTGACGTCCACACCGTAGCTCCCGTCTAGTAGTGTCTGACGTCCACACCGTAGCTCCCGTCCTAGTAGTGTCTGACGTCCACACCGTAGCTCCCGTCCAGTAGTGTCTGACGTCCACACCGTAGCTCCCGTCCAGTAGTGTCTGACGTCCACACCGTAGCTCCCGTCCAGTAGTGTCTGACGTCCACACCGTAGCTCCCGTCCAGTAGTGTCTGACGTCCACACCGTAGCTCCCGTCCAGTAGTGTCTGACGTCCAAACCGTAGCTCCCGTCCAGTAGTGTCTGACGTCCATACCGTAGCTCCCGTCCAGTAGTGTCTGACGTCCATACCGTAGCTCCCGTCTAGTAAACGTCCATACCGTAGCTCCCGTCTAGTAGCGTCTGACGTCCATACCGTAGCTCCCGTCTAGTAGCGTCTGACGTCCATACCGTAGCTCCCGTCTAGTAGCGTCTGACGTCCATACCGTAGCTCCCGTCTAGTAGTGTCTGACGTCCATACCGTAGCTCCCGTCTAGTAGTGTCTGACGTCCATACCGTAGCTCCCGTCTAGTAGTGTCTGACGTCCATACCGTAGCTCCCGTCTAGTGGTGTCTGACGTCCATACCGTAGCTCCCGTCTAGTGGTGTCTGACGTCCATACCGTAGCTCCCGTCTAGTAGACGTCCATACCGTAGCTCCCGTCTAGTGGTGTCTGACATCCATACCGTAGCTCCCGTCTAGTGGTGTCTGACGTCCATACCGTAGCTCCCGTCTAGTAGACGTCCATACCGTAGCTCCCGTCTAGTGGTGTCTGACATCCATACCGTAGCTCCCGTCCAGTAGTGTCTGACGTCCATACCGTAGCTCCCGTCTAGTAAACGTCCATACCGTAGCTCCCGTCTAGTAGCGTCTGACGTCCATACCGTAGCTCCCGTCTAGTAGCGTCTGACGTCCATACCGTAGCTCCCGTCTAGTAGCGTCTGACGTCCATACCGTAGCTCCCGTCTAGTAGCGTCTGACGTCCATACCGTAGCTCCCGTCTAGTAGTGTCTGACGTCCATACCGTAGCTCCCGTCTAGTAGTGTCTGACGTCCATACCGTAGCTCCCGTCTAGTGGTGTCTGACGTCCATACCGTAGCTCCCGTCTAGTGGTGTCTGACGTCCATACCGTAGCTCCCGTCTAGTAGACGTCCATACCGTAGCTCCCGTCTAGTGGTGTCTGACATCCATACCGTAGCTCCCGTCTAGTGGTGTCTGACGTCCATACCGTAGCTCCCGTCTAGTGGTGTCTGACGTCCATACCGTAGCTCCCGTCTAGTGGTGTCTGAGGTCCATACCGTAGCTCCCGTCTAGTGGTGTCTGACGTCCATACCGTAGCTCCCGTCTAGTGGTGTCTGACGTCCATACCGTAGCTCCCGTCTAGTGGTGTCTGACGTCCATACCGTAGCTCCCGTCTAGTGGTGTCTGACGTCCATACCGTAGCTCCCGTCTAGTGGTGCCTGACGTCCATACCGTAGCTCCCGTCTAGTGGTGTCTGACGTCCATACCGTAGCTCCCGTCTAGTAGACGTCCATACCGTAGCTCCCGTCTAGTAGCGTCTGACGTCCATACCGTAGCTCCCGTCTAGTAGCGTCTGACGTCCATACCGTAGCTCCCGTCTAGTAGCGTCTGACGTCCATACCGTAGCTCCCGTCTAGTAGCGTCTGACGTCCATACCGTAGCTCCCGTCTAGTAGCGTCTGACGTCCATACCGTAGCTCCCGTCTAGTAGCGTCTGACGTCCATACCGTAGCTCCCGTCTAGTGTCTGACGTCCATACCGTAGCTCCCGTCTAGTGGTGTCTGACGTCCATACCGTAGCTCCCGTCTAGTAGACGTCCATACCGTAGCTCCCGTCTAGTAGACGTCCATACCGTAGCTCCCGTCTAGTAGACGTCCATACCGTAGCTCCCGTCTAGTAGACGTCCATACCGTAGCTCCCGTCTAGTGGTGTCTGACGTCCATACCGTAGCTCCCGTCTAGTGGTGTCTGAGGTCCATACCGTAGCTCCCGTCTAGTGGTGTCTGACGTCCATACCGTAGCTCCCGTCTAGTGGTGTCTGACGTCCATACCGTAGCTCCCGTCTAGTGGTGTCTGACGTCCATACCGTAGCTCCCGTCTAGTGGTGTCTGACGTCCATACCGTAGCTCCCGTCTAGTGGTGTCTGACGTCCATACCGTAGCTCCCGTCTAGTGGTGTCTGACGTCCATACCGTAGCTCCCGTCTAGTGGTGCCTGACATCCATACCGTAGCTCCCGTCTAGTGGTGCCTGACGTCCATACCGTAGCTCCCGTCTAGTAGACGTCCATACCGTAGCTCCCGTCTAGTAGACGTCCATACCGTAGCTCCCGTCTAGTAGACGTCCATACCGTAGCTCCCGTCTAGTAGTGTCTGACGTCCATACAGTAGCTCCCGTCTAGTAGTGTCTGACGTCCATACCGTAGCTCCCGTCTAGTAGTGTCTGACGTCCATACCGTAGCTCCCGTCTAGTCGTGTCTGACGTCCATACCGTAGCTCCCGTCTAGTCGTGTCTGACGTCCATACCGTAGCTCCCGTCTAGTCGTGTCTGACGTCCATACCGTAGCTCCCGTCTAGTCGTGTCTGACGTCCATACCGTAGCTCCCGTCTAGTCGTGTCTGACGTCCATACCGTAGCTCCCGTCTAGTCGTGTCTGACGTCCATACCGTAGCTCCCGTCTAGTAGACGTCCATACCGTAGCTCCCGTCTAGTAGACGTCCACACCGTAGCTCCCGTCTAGTAGTGTCTGACGTCCACACCGTAGCTCCCGTCTAGTAGTGTCTGACGTCCACACCGTAGCTCCCGTCTAGTAGTGTCTGACGTCCACACCGTAGCTCCCGTCTAGTAGTGTCTGACGTCCACACCGTAGCTCCCGTCCAGTAGTGTCTGACGTCCACACCGTAGCTCCCGTCCAGTAGTGTCTGACGTCCATACCTTAGCTCCCGTCCAGTAGTGTCTGACGTCCATACCGTAGCTCCCGTCTAGTAGACGTCCATACCGTAGCTCCCGTCTAGTAGACGTCCATACCGTAGCTCCCGTCTAGTAGACGTCCATACCGTAGCTCCCGTCTAGTAGACGTCCATACCGTAGCTCCCGTCTAGTAGACGTCCATACCGTAGCTCCCGTCTAGTAGACGTCCATACCGTAGCTCCCGTCTAGTAGTGTCTGACGTCCATACCGTAGCTCCCGTCTAGTAGTGTCTGACGTCCATACCGTAGCTCCCGTCTAGTAGTGTCTGACGTCCATACCGTAGCTCCCGTCTAGTAGTGTCTGACGTCCATACCGTGGCTCCCGTCTAGTGTCTGACGTCCATACCGTAGCTCCCGTCTAGTGGTGTCTGACGTCCATACCGTAGCTCCCGTCTAGTAGTGTCTGACGTCCATACCGTAGCTCCCGTCTAGTGGTGTCTGACGTCCATACCGTAGCTCCCGTCTAGTAGTGTCTGACGTCCATACCGTAGCTCCCGTCTAGTAGACGTCCATACCGTAGCTCCCGTCTAGTGGTGTCTGACGTCCATACCGTAGCTCCCGTCTAGTGGTGTCTGACGTCCATACCGTAGCTCCCGTCTAGTGGTGTCTGACGTCCATACCGTAGCTCCCGTCTAGTGGTGTCTGACGTCCATACCGTAGCTCCCGTCTAGTGGTGTCTGACGTCCATACCGTAGCTCCCGTCTAGTGGTGTCTGACGTCCATACCGTAGCTCCCGTCTAGTAGACGTCCATACCGTAGCTCCCGTCTAGTAGACGTCCATACCGTAGCTCCCGTCTAGTAGACGTCCATACCGTAGCTCCCGTCTAGTAGTGTCTGACGTCCATACCGTAGCTCCCGTCTAGTGTCTGACGTCCATACCGTAGCTCCCGTCTAGTGTCTGACGTCCATACCGTAGCTCCCGTCTAGTGTCTGACGTCCATACCGTAGCTCCCGTCTAGTAGACGTCCATACCGTAGCTCCCGTCTAGTAGACGTCCATACCGTAGCTCCCGTCTAGTAGTGTCTGACGTCCATACCGTAGCTCCCGTCTAGTAGTGTCTGACGTCCATACCGTAGCTCCCGTCTAGTAGACGTCCATACCGTATCTCCCGTCTAGTAGACGTCCATACCGTAGCTCCCGTCTAGTAGTGTCTGACGTTCATACCGTAGCTCCCGTCTAGTAGTGTCTGACGTCCATACCGTAGCTCCCGTCTAGTAGTGT
Organism: Salmo trutta; assembly: GCF_901001165.1. NCBI lineage: Eukaryota > Metazoa > Chordata > Actinopteri > Salmoniformes > Salmonidae > Salmo > Salmo trutta. Next base: position 2,481,278 of record NW_021823195.1, read on the forward strand.
CTGACGTCCATACCGTAGCTCCCGTCTAGTAGTGTCTGACGTCCATACCGTAGCTCCCGTCTAGTAGTGTCTGACGTCCATACTACTGCCACCTTTTTTTAGCCGTAGTCGCGTTGTTTTCCAATTCAAGACCAGAAGACATGACATTCTGTGACCTTTACTTGGACCGTACAGCTGAGTGGCGTGCATTAGCGTGCATTAGCGTGCGTTACCGTTTCCCTTTCCTCTGAACCCCCCAGCTCCGCTCAGACTTAATGTCTTTCAGCTGTGGAGAAAGATGTGAATGCCTTGCCTGTCCTTATCATGTAAATCTCTCCTTAAACTGAGACTTAAGTCGGGTCTCACTCGCCTGGACAATGTAGAAGTGCTTTCGACGAAGACTCAGTCCGTGTGGGTCAGAATAACGGGTCCCGTGTAGCTCAGTTGGTAGAGCATGGTGTTTGCAACGCCAGGGTTGTGGGTTCGATTCCCACGGGGGACCAGTACGTTGAAAAAAAATGTAAAAAAATGTATGAAATGTTTGCATTCACTACTGTATGTCGCTCTGGATAAGAGCATCTGCTAAATGACTAAAACGTAAATGTAAATGTAATAAAATGTAGACCAGACACTTATCAAATACTAGATAGCTATTCCATTGTTCAGGGGATAAGACAAGGTGTTCAGACGTGTTGGATACACATCCAGCAAGCCGGGTTCATCTCCATGCAGGGAATTAGATTTCAGAAAACACACCCTGCACAAGTATTTTGGTTCACTTTAGGGTCAGTGGCTGCCTGACATCATGGAAAACAGGATTTTCTGATTCAGGATCATTTGTGGCATATTGGCTGAGGTACGACAAGGTAAAGCAGCGAGACGCTGTCACACATTGGAGTTGCTTCTTTTTTAAATGCATTTAATCTTTATTTAACTCGGCAAGTCAGTTAAGAACAAATTCTTATTTACAATGACGGCCTACCGGGGAACAGTGGGTTAACTGCCTTGTTCAGGGGCAGAACGACTGATTTTTACCTTGTCAGCTCAGGGATTCGATCAAGCAACCTTTCAGGTTACTAGTCCAACGCCTCGGTCGTAGTCATACTCGACTACAATCCATTTTGAGTGCGACTGAACAAATAAGAAAAACTAAAATTCACACACAATCCTGTTCAGTTGTACTATCTAGATGGATTTAACTTTCTGAAATCATTAAACACATGTTAAATACAGGTTAATTACATCATGTCTGTTTACAGCAGAGGAACTCCAGACTATTTTAGTACACCAAATATGAGAAGGTTGTTTCACAATTACAGGGCATGTTTTCTTCTTCAGAAATAAACCTGAGGAGGCTACCTCCTAACCCCAGGGAGGAGAGGAGGCTACCTCCTAACCCCAGGGAGGGGAGGAGGCTACCTCCTAACCCCAGGGAGGGGAGGAGGCTACCGCCTAACCCCAGGGAGGAGAGGAGGCAACCTCCTAACCCCAGGGAGGAGAGGAGGCAACCTCCTAACCCCAGGGAGGAGAGGAGGCAACCTCCTAACCCCAGGGAGGAGAGGAGGCAACCTCCTAACCCCAGGGAGGAGAGGAGGCAACCTCCTAACCCCAGGGAGGAGAGGAGGCTACCTCCTAACCCCAGGGAGGGGAGGAGGCTACCTCCTAACCCCAGGGAGGGGAGGAGGCTACCTCCTAACCCCAGGGAGGGGAGGAGGCTACCTCCTAACCCCAGGGAGGGGAGGAGGCTACCTCCTAACCCCAGGGAGGGGAGGAGGCTACCTCCTAACCCCAGGGAGGGGAGGAGGCTACCTCCTAACCCCAGGGAGGGGAGGAGGCTACCTCCTAACCCCAGGGAGGGGAGGAGGCTACCTCCTAACCCCAGGGAGGGGAGGAGGCTACCTCCTAACCCCAGGGAGGAGAGGAGGCTACCTCCTAACCCCAGGGAGGAGAGGAGGCTACCTCCTAACCCCAGGGAGGAGAGGAGGCTACCTCCTAACCCCAGGGAGGAGAGGAGGCTACCTCCTAACCCCAGGGAGGAGAGGAGGCTACCTCCTAACCCCAGGGAGGAGAGGAGGCTACCTCCTAACCCCAGGGAGGAGAGGAGGCTACCTCCTAACCCCAGGGAGGAGAGGAGGCTACCTCCTAACCCCAGGGAGGAGAGGAGGCTACCTCCTAACCCCAGGGAGGAGAGGAGGCTACCTCCTAACCCCAGGGAGGAGAGGAGACTACCTCCTAACCCCAGGGAGGAGAGGAGGCTACCTCCTAACCCCAGGGAGGAGAGGAGGCTACCTCCTAACCCCAGGGAGGAGAGGAGGCTACCTCCTAACCCCAGGGAGGAGAGGAGGCTACCTCCTAACCCCAGGGAGGAGAGGAGGCTACCTCCTAACCCCAGGGAGGAGAGGAGGCTACCTCCTAACCCCAGGGAGGAGAGGAGGCTACCTCCTAACCCCAGGGAGGAGGCTACATCACAACACTGAGCAGATGCATTTAGAGTTGACATCATGGTATTTATGGACCTAGTTCGTCAGTGACAGTGAGCAGAGTGAATCAACATGATGCTATTTGAAGGATAAACAAACAGTCTGTGTTGAGACTCGACGAGTGAAACAACGTTTCTGCTGTGTCAGAAAACTCTCCCAACCCACAATAACCCCACAGAGAACACACATTTTTAATCTAAAGCAGTCCCTAATACAGGGGTGTCAAACGTCCGGCCCGCGGGCCGGATCAGGCCCGCAAAGGGGTTTAATCCGGCCCGCGAGATGATTTTGTAAAGTATAAAAATGAGCTGCAATTTCTCAAAATAAACTGCTGTTCCAATTGCATCCACTGGATGGCGCAATAGCAATTGTGTTAAGCAAGCAAACTGTTTATACCGGAGCAGAGCAAGTAGGTCAAGCAAGTGCAGCCAGTCCGGATGAGCTACTTTGTTTTGCCCGCGATATTTATTACGACTTCTACTTTTAACATTATTTGCTTTGGCACCCTCATTGCCCCAATATGTCTCTGTCAAAAAAGAGAAAAGTGGACGCGGGTCTGGCGGGTCTGAAGAAACAGCAGTCTGTGTTTACTCACAGCCGAGACATCAGTGACGCTGCAGTGAAAGCTAGCTATCTCATTGCTAATGAAATCGCAGTGGCTTCAAAACCATTTAGTGAGGGTGAATTTGTAAAAACATGCATGATGAAGGCAGCGGAGATTGTGTGCCCTGAAAAGCGCCAGGCTTTTGCAAATATCAGCCTGACAAGAAACACAGTTGCAGACAGGATTTCCGATCTTTCAGTGGATTTGGACAGCCAGTTGAAGCAAAAAGTAAAGTCATTTATTGGGTTTTCAGTTGCAATTGATGAAAGCACGGACATTACAGATGTTGCACAACTGGCCATTTTCATCCGCGGAGTTGATGACACATTGACCGTCACCGAGGAGTTCATGGAGTTGGTGCCGATGACAGATACAACGACAGCAGCTGATATTTTCACCGCACTCGTCGGCGCGCTGGACAGGGTCGGAGTGGACTGGTCCCGCGCTGTCAGCCTGGCTACAGATGGTGCGCCCGCAATGATCGGGAAAAAAGCAGGCGTTGTGACAAAGTTCAGAGAGAAAGTGCAATCTGCAAATGGAGGACGTGATTTTTGGACTTTTCACTGTATTTTGCACCAGGAGGCTTTGTGTTGCAAGTCATTAAAGATGGATAACGTCATGAAGGTGGTCATCCAAACTGTTAATTTCATCCGATCCAGAAGCCTGAATCACCGTCAGTTTGACAGCCTTCTCAGAGAGAAAGACCACATCTATGGCCTGCCATACCACACTGAGGTAAGATGGTTAAGCCAAGGTGCTGTGCTTAGGCGTTTCTTTGATTTACGAGAAGAAATTGAACAGTTCATGGAAGAAAAGGGCAAACCAGTGTTAGAATTTAATTCCGCAGAATGGATGCAGGACCTTGCATTTATGGTGGATGTTACAGAGCACCTGAATAACTTGAATAAACAGCTGCAAGGGCGCAACAAAGTCGTCACGCAGTATTATGACAGCATACGTTCTTTCAAGTTGAAGCTGTCATTGTGGGAGACGCAACTCGCCGGTGGTGATGCAGCTCACTTCTCCTGTCTGAAAAATGTGTGCGCGACCCAACATGTGGCAGACATGAAGCGGTTCAAAGATAAAATAACGGGACTGTTACGGGAGTTTGAGCAACGCTTTCAGATTTTTGGTGAACTGGAGAAAGACTTCAACATTTTTTGCTCGCCATTCACCGTGAATCCCTCTGATCTGCCCGTCAGCTTGAAATAATAGACTTGCAGTGTGACTCGGATATGAAGGGCAAATTTGCCGCAGCTGGCTTGGACACATTTTATCAGAATCTCTTGCCAGGTTACCCCAACTTGACAGCCCTCGCTGCAAAACTGTTGTGCATGTTTGGAACCACATATCTTTGTGAGCAAGTTTTCTCTGTAATGAGCATAAATAAAACAAAGCTGTGCTCAAGGCTCACGCACAAGCACTTGAATCACATCCTGAAGTTGGCTGCCACTCAGGATGTGACGCCTGATATTGATGCGCTGGTGAAAGCTAAAAGATGCCAGGTATCAGGAGTCAACTAAACTATGCAACCCCACTTAAAGTGCTGCATGAGACACCCTGATATAGTTCTGTGATCTGTGATATACTTCTGTGAATCACTGAGGCATTGTGTGTTTGTGTGTTCTTTTTCTTTAGAATTTTCAAATAAACTTGAGGTGTTTTATGATTAATAGTGATGTTGTGCTTGTACTATTGTGGACACACTGTCCTCAGGCTCCAGCTTTATGTTGATCGTATTAAAACAAAGAAAACAATCTGAAGTTGTTGTTTTTAAGTTATATATACCATGATTTTACTGGTCCGGCCCACTTGGGAATAGATTTTCCTCCATGTGGCCCCTGAGCTAAAATGAGTTTGACACCCCTGCCCTAATAACTTTGTCAATTGCTAGCAGACATGTTACTCAATAAACAGGCAAACAGCAAGCCAAAACATTCGAGAAAGTTCTAAGATATAAGCATGTCTGGATGCCAAAACTAAAACACAGCAGGGGCTTTTCAGGCTTTTTTGGTTTTGTTTAGGGCCGGATTACACCAAAGATCTGCATCCCAGGACAGAGGCTTCATTACGCATCCCAGGACGGCGCCCTATTCCTTATATGGCACTCCTTTTGCTGCCCTACAGATTCCACCTAGAGGGGCCCGCTGCCCTACAGATTCCACCTAGAGGGGCCCGCTGCCCTACAGATTCCACCTAGAGGGGCCCGCCGCCCTACAGATTCCACCTAGAGGGGCCCGCTGCCCTACAGATTCCACCTAGAGGGGCCCGCCGCCCTACAGATTCCACCTAGAGGGGCCCGCTGCCCTACAGATTCCACCTAGAGGGGCCCGCTGCCCTACAGACTCCACCTAGAGGGGCCCGCTGCCCTACAGACTCCACCTAGAGGGGCCCGCTGCCCAACAGATTCCACCTAGAGGGGCCCGCCGCCCTACAGATTCCACCTAGAGGGGCCCGCCGCCCTACAGATTCCACCTAGAGGGGCCCGCTGCCCTACAGACTCCAAATCCTATACTGTCCTATGCAGGATATCATCTCAGGTGAAGAAGGCATTCACATTACTCAGTCTACTGTGACCCAGCAGAACCCTCATTCTCTCAGCAACAGGGTTGAAACAGCAGATCCCTCATTCTCTCAGCAACAGGGTTGAAACAGCAGATCCCTCATTCTCTCAGCAACAGGGTTGAAACAGCAGAACCCTCATTCTCTCAGCAACAGGGTTGAAACAGCAGAACCCTCATTCTCTCGGCAACAGGGTTGAAACAGCAGAACCCTCATTCTCTCAGCAACAGGGTTGAAACAGCAGAAACCTCATTCTCTCAGCAGTAGGGTTGAAACAGCAGAACCCTCATTCTCTCAGCAGTAGGGTTGAAACAGCAGAACCCTCATTCTCTCAGCAACAGGGTTGAAACAGCAGAACCCTCATTCTCTCAGCAACAGGGTTGAAACCGCAGAACCCTCATTCTCTCAGCAACAGGGTTGAAACCGCAGAACCCTCATTCTCTCAGCAACAGGGTTGAAACCGCAGAACCCTCATTCTCTCAGCAACAGGGTTGAAACAGCAGAACTCTCATTCTATACGCAGCCATTCAATATTTCATTCAGGCCTTGAGGAGCTGTGCAGGATAATTAGGAAGTAAATGAAACAGAACGCCCATACTAAAATGTACAATGGGACAGGTTCCACCAGGGAATGACTAACACAGCCTGACCTCAGAGTTCAGCAGGTCAGACTTAAAAAGGAGGGAAAGAATTACGCTCAGGAAGCTGTAAACACAGACCCCGCAGTCACATTCTACAGGGGGGAAGTGGGAGGGAGAAAGAGAAAGGAAGAGCCAGTCATTCACATTTTAGAGGAGGGCGGCGGTGGGGGGGAGGGAGAAAGAAGAAGTGGAGGAGGGAAAGCGAGACAGGAAAACATCCCTCATCCAGCCAGGAGAGCGAGATGAGAGGTGGGAAGAGAGTGGGTGGGTTGAAGAGGAGGCCTCTGGGAGTGGTGGTGAGGTTCGGCCGGGCTGAACCAGAGGCTACAGGGGCCCCATGCTGCTCACTGTGGGAACCCCACTACTTCACTGCCCCCTCTCCCTCTTCTCACTACCTCTCCCTCCACCTCGCCCCACTACCTCACCCTCGACTACCTCTCCCTCCACTACCTCACCCTCCACTACCTCACCCTCCACTACCTCACCCTCCACTACCTCTCCCTCCACTACCTCTCCCCCCACTACCTCTCCCTCCTCCACTACCTCTCCCCCCACTACCTCTCCCTCCTCCACTACCTCTCCCTCTCTGCTGCTAGCTACAGCAATATGGCTAATGAAAGCAGCATGAGACGAGCTCCACAATCCAGCCTTCCAGGACCAGACCACATTGCAGCACAAGAGGCCTTTTCAGTTTGTCCCCCACGCTTGGATGAAACCGCACTGACACACTCCGCTCTGGCCAGGCCCCCCCCGCCCAGGCCCCTGCTCCAGCCCCCCCCTACCCAGGCCCCTGCTCCAGCCCCCCCTACCCAGGCCCCCCCGCTCCAGCCCCCCCCCACTCAAACTCCACCCACTACCTCACCCACTACCTCACCCACTACCTCACCCCCCCCCCCAAGCCCAGGCCCCTGCTCCAGCCCCCCCCTAGCCAGGCCCCTGCTCCAGCCCCCCTAGCCAGGCCCCTGCTCCAGCCCCCCTAGCCAGGCCCCTGCTCCAGCCCCCCTAGCCAGGCCCCTGCTCCAGCCCCCCTGGGAGAGAAGGAAGGAGGACTGGTTACTGCAAAAGTAAACAGAGTTCCAGATGAGACTCAGACAGGATGTGAGGCTGAGCCAGCAGAAATCCCCTTTCCCACTGCTGCTGCACCAGATAAAGCTGAGGAAAATAAACTACCATTCATTAGAGGAATCCAACGCTGAAACATCTTCACCCAGCACTACTTCAAAGGGAAGAGTGAGGAGGAGTGTTTCTCTGGGGCAATGATGCAACCCCTGGGTTAGAGATCAGAGGAGAAACTGATCATTCATGTTCAGATTGTTCAGCCCTATTTCTAGAACAATCTCTGATCCTACTTTTATTTTCAACTGGAGGGAAACTAAAAAAACTAAAAAGTGGGCCTAAACCATTTCTGTTCACACAACAGAAATATCCCAGCAGAATCCTAGTCATGTTGATAGATACTACAGTCTGTCATGGTAGTGACCTACAGACAGGCCTACCGCCACCTCCCAGCAGGGAGGAACCTACAGACAGCCCTACCGCCACCTCCCAGCAGGGAGGAACCTACAGACAGCCCTACCGCCACCTCCCAGCAGGGAGGAACAACTGTCACGGTAGTGACCTACAGACAGCCCTACCGCCACCTCCCAGCAGGGAGGAACCTACAGACAGCCCTACCGCCACCTCCCAGCAGGGAGGAACCTACAGACAGCCCTACCGCCACCTCCCAGCAGAGAGGAACCTACAGACAGCCCTACCGCCACCTCCCAGCAGGGAGGAACAACTGTCACGGTAGTGACCTACAGACAGCCCTACCGCCACCTCCCAGCAGGGAGGAACCTACAGACAGCCCTACCGCCACCTCCCAGCAGAGAGGAACCTACAGACAGCCCTACCGCCACCTCCCAGCAGGGAGGAACAACTGTCATGGTAGTGACCTACAGACAGCCCTACCGCCACCTACCAGCAGAGAGGAACAACTGTCTTTCCTGAACCCAGAGAACACAGCCAGGTCGCTTTCCTGTCTCTCTCTCTCTGCTGAACCCAGAGAACACAGCCAGGTCGCTTTCCTGTCTCTCTCTCTCTGCTGAACCCAGAGAACACAGCCAGGTCGCTTTCCTGTCTCTCTCTCTCTGCTGAACCCAGAGAACACAGCCAGGTCGCTTTCCTGTCTCTCTCTCTCTGCTGAACCCAGAGAACACAGCCAGGTCGCTTTCCTGTCTCTCTCTCTCTGCTGAACCCAGAGAACACAGCCAGGTCGCTTTCCTGTCTCTCTCTCTCTGCTGAACCCAGAGAACACAGCCAGGTTCCCTTCCTGTCTCTCTCTCTCTCTCTGCTGAACCCAGAGAACACAGCCAGGTCCCCTTCCTGTCTCTCTCTCTGCTGAACCCAGAGAACACAGCCAGGTCCCTTTCCTGTCTCTCTCTCTGCTGAACCCAGAGAACACAGCCAGGTCCGTTTCCTGTCTCTTCCCTGCTGAACCCAGAGAACACAGCCAGGTCCCTTTCCTGTCTCTCTCTCTGCTGAACCCAGAGAACACAGCCAGGTCCCTTTCCTGTCTCTTCCCTGCTGAACCCAGAGAACACAGCCAGGTCCCTTTCCTGTCTCTCTCTCTGCTGAACCCAGAGAACACAGCCAGGTCCCTTCCCTTTCTCTCTCTCTGCTGAACCCAGAGAACACAGCCAGGTCCCTTTCCTGTCTCTCTCTCTGCTGAACCCAGAGAACACAGCCAGGTCCCTTTCCTGTCTCTCTCTCTGCTGAACCCAGAGAACACAGCCAGGTCCCTTTCCTGTCTCTCTCTCTCTGCTGAACCCAGAGAACACAGCCAGGTCCCTATCCTGTCTCTCTCTCTGCTGAACCCAGAGAACACAGCCAGGTCCCTATCCTGTCTCTCTCTCTGCTGAACCCAGAGAACACAGCCAGGTCCCTTTCCTGTCTCTCTCTCTCTGCTGAACCCAGAGAACACAGCCAGGTCCCTTTCCTGTCTCTCTCTCTGCTGAACCCAGAGAACACAGCCAGGTCCCTTTCCTGTCTCTCTTTCTGCTGAACCCAGAGAACACAGCCAGGTCCCCTTCCTGTCTCTCTCTCTCCTGAACCCAGAGAACACAGCCAGGTCCCTTTCCTGTCTCTCTGCTGAACCCAGAGAACACAGGTCCTCTCTGTTCCCAACCATGTCCCACTCTCTTCCCAGCATCCATGTCTGCTCTATTCTCCTTCCCACTAAGACGGCCTTCAGTGATCTCCAGACACATCCATTGTGCCATCTGGTACGGTCTGGTCCCGTGATAACTCACAGCCTCAGCTGCCTGCCAGGCCTCCAAATATAATGTCATAACCAAGTCTGTTTCATTTCCTTGGTTGTTGTGCAAACAATCCTCCTACTAGATGCAGATGAAGTGTGGTGTAAAAGCTGAAGGTGGTATGTAGCTGCATGAAGCTGAATAAACAGCAGTGAGTAACTATGAAGCTGGGATGTTATTACCATATGACTGTGGGATACATCCAACCTTACCATATCTATTCTGTTGATCAACACATGGTATGTAAAAACACTGTCAGTGAGTCAGTCAGCACAGGAAATCATTCAGAGGTCACTAAACTGTAAACCTCTTTCTGTGTTAGCCAAGTAGCCATGCAAAGGCCAATATGCAAAATTAGAGAAATTAGAACATTCTCTCAACAATTCCACTGGTCTCTGAGAAATCACAGACATGGTGTAGTGAAGTCCATCCTCACTTTGTGGACAGTCAGATTTATTCAAAAATAACAACTCTTTGCCATCTACCTTGGATTTTGTGACGCTAGGCCTTTCTGCTTATTCAGACATGACCATTGTATAGGCAGCCATGTTGGAAATAAAAAAATAAAAAACAGGAGTGATTTGCATGGTGGTTCTAGTTCGTTGTTCTAGAATGCAGCACACAAGGTCCTCCTCCATGATAAACCTCCCTACAACAAGGTCCTCCTCCATGATAAACCTCCCTACAACAAGGTCCTCCTCCATGATAAACCTCCCTACAACAAGGTCCTCCTCCAAGGTAAACCTCCCTACAACAAGGTCCTCCTCCATGGTAAACCTCCCTACAACAAGGTCATCCTCCATGGTAAACCTCCCTACAACAAGGTCCTCCTCCATGGTAAACCTCCCTACGTGTGGCAGGTCCTCCTCCATGGTAAACCTCCCTACAACAAGGTCCTCCTCCATGGTAAACCTCCCTACAACAAGGTCCTCCTCCATGGTAAACCTCCCTACAACAAGGTCCTCCTCCATGGTAAACCTCCCTACGTGTGGCAGGTCCTCCTCCATGATAAACCTCCCTACAACAAGGTCCTCCTCCATGGTAAACCTCCCTACAACAAGGTCCTCCTCCATGATAAACCTCCCTACAACAAGGTCCTCCTCCATGAAAAATCCTCCCTACAACAAGGTCCTCCTCCATGGTAAACCTCCCTACAACAAGGTCCTCCAAGGTAAACCTCCCTAGAACAAGGTCCTCCATGGTAAACCTCCCTAGAACAAGGTCCTCCTCCATGGTAAACCTCCCTAGAACAAGGTCCTCCATGGTAAACCTCCCTAGAACAAGGTCCTCCATGGTAAACCTCCCTACGTGTGGCAGGTCCTCCTCCATGGTAAACCTCCCTACAACAAGGTCCTCCTCCACGATAAACCTCCCTACGTGTGGCAGGTCCTCCTCCATGGTAAATCTCCCTACAACGTGTGGCAGGTCCTCCTCCATGGTAAACCTCTCTACAACGTGTGGCAGGTCCTCCTCCATGGTAAACCTCCCTACGTGTGGCAGGTCCTCCTCCATGGTAAACCTCCCTACAACAAGGTCCTCCTCCATGGTAAACCTCCCTACAACAAGGTCCTCCTCCATGGTAAACCTCCCTACGTGTGGCAGGTCCTCCTCCATGGTAAACCTCCCTACAACAAGGTCCTCCTCCATGGTAAACCTCCCTACGTGCGGCAGGTCCTCCTCCATGGTAAACCTCTCTACAACGTGCGGCAGGTCCTCCTCCATGATAAACCTCCCTACAACGTGTGTAAATGTAATGTAAATGTAACTCTATACGTTCCCTTGTTCTCTGACGTAGCTAAGAGGATCTTACTGGTAATACAGCTCTGTGTTTCAGCCTCTAGTCCTTCTCTACTTACACTCATCTTTCATTATGCTTCTCCAGATCTAGGCCCATGGCTTTTCCAGTTATGATAATTCATGGTTTATTATTTCAGAGACGTAGCAATTATGGAAGGGATATAACGCTATTCACACTCTTCATCATTGAAATCTTTTGCTGTGCTGAAACAATAACAGACCTGTATCTTTTGCTGTGCTGAAACAATAACAGACCCGTATCTTTTGCTGTGCTGAAACATTTTACAGACCCGTATCTTTTGCTGTGCTGAAACATTTTACAGACCCGTATCTTTTGCTGTGCTGAAACAATTACAGACCCGTATCTTTTGCTGTGCTGAAACAATTTACAGACCCGTATCTTTTGCTGTGCTGAAACAATTTACAGACCCGTATCTTTTGCTGTGCTGAAACAATTTACAGACCCGTATCTTTTGCTGTGCTGAAACAATAACAGACCCGTATCTTTTGCTGTGCTGAAACAATATACAGACCCGTATCTTTTGCTGTGCTGAAACAATAAGCAGGACATGGCTGAATACGGGTCTGTTTTCTTTTTCCCAGCAGAAACAAGCCTTTAAATCACGTGCTGTGTTGGTTACATCCTTCAATGGAGACCAGAAGCATCCCATCTCCCTCGGGACGCGAGGCGGGCATCTCCACACACACACACACACACACACACACACACACACACACACACACACACACACACACACACACACACACACACACACACACACACACCATAAATTGCAGGCAGTACATTGTCAGGCAAACCCCGTTGTGCAGTGATATTTGCAGGAGAATATCTGGGATGTGCTTCAGTAATTTGCCTTTACCTCCCTTATCTCACATCATTTGCTCACATTGTATATAGTCTTATTTTTTCTACTGATTGTATGTTGTTTTACTCCATGTGTAACTCTGTGTTTTTGTATGTTGTCGAACTGCTTTGCTTTATCTTGGCCAGGTCGCAATTGTAAATGAGAACTTGTTCTCAACTTGCCTACCTGGTTAAATAAAGGTAAAAAATAAATAATAATAATAATAATAACCGTGTTTTATTTGTTTTTATCTGTTACAAACTGATTAAGCACTATGCTCATTTGAATAGTCAATAATACCATATCAAGACCCAGCTAAAAGTTTACTCACTGAGGAGGATAAGGATACCGTCTCAAATGGAACCCTATTGCCTATATAGAGCACTACTTTAGACCAGGTTCCATAGGCCCACTAGTGGGAAATAGGGCTCTTCTCCTCAGTGAGTGATCGTCCACAACAAGGAGAAAAGCTGCCCTTTTCTGGGTTACAGATCACACTGCGGCTCATTGGCTCAGGCTCAAACATCTGTTAACGGTCAAGTTTCCCCTCCGCTGTCTGGAACCCATCGACGGAACCCATAGAACACTGCCAGCGTTCCCGAGCTCCAAACAAATCATTCTGTTTCACACCAGAGAACAAACCTTGAGCTCTAAAATCTAAAAGGGCTACTTGTTGTTCCAGATGTCTAGTCCAGGATCCTTCAGGCTAGATAACCTTCAGGACGCCACAGTAAACATGACGACAAGAGAGAAAACACAATAGACTTTAGTGATCTCTGTGTGTGTGAACTTTAAAAGTAGGCTAGGGCTGCTTTCAGAATACACACCATATACTAGGGTTGTTTGGAAATCGCTACAGGATTAAAAATTACATCAAAACGATTAACATTTTTGTAGCTGCTTTAAGGAAATACCTGCATTCAAATTGTGTAATACGTTAGGAGATAAAGTAGATCACATTCCTCATTTCACCTGTCACATTATGTTACATTATGAAGCTTCCCATAGTTCCCCAGAACAGCTGGGCCATTCACATTATGAAGCTTCCCATAGTTCCCCAGAACGGCTGGGCCAGTCACATTATGAAGCTTCCCATAGTTCCCCAGAACAGCTGGGCCAGTCACATTATGAAGCTTCCCATAGTTCCCCAGAACAGCTGGGCCAGTCACATTATGAAGCTTCCCATAGTTCCCCAGAACAGCTGGACCAGTCACATTATGAAGCTTCCCATAGTTCCCCAGAACAGCTGGGCCAGTCACATTATGTTACATTATGAAGCTTCCCATAGTTCCCCAGAACAGCTGGGCCAGTCACGTTATGAAGCTTCCCATAGTTCCCCAGAACAGCTGGGCCAGTCACATTATGAAGCTTCCCATAGTTCCCCAGAACAGCTGGACCAGTCACATTATGTTACATTATAAAGCTTCCCATAGTTCCCCAGAACAGCTGGGCCAGTCACGTTATGAAGCTTCCCATAGTTCCCCAGAACAGCTGGGCCAGTCACGTTATGAAGCTTCCCATAGTTCCCCAGAACAGCTGGGCCAGTCACGTTATGAAGCTTCCCATAGTTCCCGAGAACAGCTGGACCAGTCACATTATGTTACATTATGAAGCTTCCCATAGTTCCCCAGAACAGCTGGGCCAGTCACATTATGTTACATTATGAAGCTTCCCATAGTTCGTAGGTGTGTTGTCCTATTGAAAGGGGGGGGTGGAGTGTTGTCCTATTGAAAGGGGGGGGGTGGAGTGTTGTCCTATTGAAAGGGGGGGCGGCGTGTTGTCCTATTGAAAGGGGGGGCGGCGTGTTGTCCTATTGAAAGGGGGGGCGGCGTGTTGTCCTATTGAAAGGGGGGGCGGAGTGTTGTCCTATTGAAAGGGGGGGCGGCGTGTTGTCCTATTGAAAGGGGAGGCGGCGTGTTGTCCTATTGAAAGGGGGGGTGGAGTGTTGTCCTATTGAAAGGGGGGGGTGGAGTGTTGTCCTATTGAAAGGGGGGGGTGGAGTGTTGTCCTATTGAAAGGGGGGGGTGGAGTGTTGTCCTATTGAAAGGGGGGGGTGGAGTGTTGTCCTATTGAAAGGGGGGGGTGGAGTGTTGTCCTATTGAAAGGGGGGGGTGGAGTGTTGTCCTATTGAAAGGGGGGGGGGGAGTGTTGTCCTATTGAAAGGGGGGGGTGGAGTGTTGTCCTATTGAAAGGGGGGGGTGGAGTGTTGTCCTATTGAAAGGGGGGGGTGGAGTGTTGTCCTATTGAAAGGGGGGGGTGGAGTGTTGTCCTATTGAAAGGGGGGGCGGCGTGTTGTCCTATTGAAAGGGGGGGCGGCGTGTTGTCCTATTGAAAGGGGGGGCGGCGTGTTGTCCTATTGAAAGGGGGGGCGGCGTGTTGTCCTATTGAAAGGGGGGGCGGCGTGTTGTCCTATTGAAAGGGGGGGCGGCGTGTTGTCCTATTGAAAGGGGGGGCGGCGTGTTGTCCTATTGAAAGGGGGGGCGGCGTGTTGTCCTATTGAAGGGGGGGCGGCGTGTTGTCCTATTGGAAGGGGGGGGGTGTCTTAGGGGGCGGCGTGTTGTCCTATTGAAAGGGGGGGCGGCGTGTTGTCCTATTGAAAGGGGGGGCGGCGTGTTGTCCTATTGAAAGGGGGGGGCGGCGTGTTGTCCTATTGAAAGGGGGGGCGGCGTGTTGTCCTATTGAAAGGGGGGGCGGCGTGTTGTCCTATTGAAAGGGGGGGCGGCGTGTTGTCCTATTGAAAGGGGGGGCGGCGTGTTGTCCTATTGAAAGGGGGGGCGGCGTGTTGTCCTATTGAAAGGGGGGGGCGGCGTGTTGTCCTATTGAAAGGGGGGGCGGCGTGTTGTCCTATTGAAAGGGGGGGTGGCGTGTTGTCCTATTGAAAGGGGGGGTGCCGTGTTGTCCTATTGAAAGGGGGGGGTGGAGTGTTGTCCTATTGAAAGGGGGGGTGGAGTGTTGTCCTATTGAAAGGGGGGGTGGAGTGTTGTCCTATTGAAAGGGGGGGTGGAGTGTTGTCCTACTGAAAGGGGGGGTGGAGTGTTGTCCTATTGAAAGGGGGGGTGGAGTGTTGTCCTATTGAAAGGGGGGGTGGAGTGTTGTCCTACTGAAAGGGGTGGAGTGTTGTCCTACTGAAAGGGGGGGTGGAGTGTTGTCCTATTGAAAGGGGTGGTGGTGTGTTGTCCTATTGACAGGGGTGGTGGTGTGTTGTCCTATTGACAGGGGTGGTGGTGTGTTGTCCTATTGACAGGGGTGGAGTGTTGTCCTATTGAAAGGGGTGGAGTGTTGTCCTATTGAAAGGGGTGGAGTGTTGTCCTATTGACAGGGGTGGAGTGTTGTCCTATTGACAGGGGTGGAGTGTTGTCCTATTGACAGGGGTGGAGTGTTGTCCTATTGACAGGGGTGGAGTGTTGTCCTATTGACAGGGGTGGAGTGTTGTCCTATTGACAGGGGTGGAGTGTTGTCCTATTGACAGGGGTGGAGTGTTGTCCTATTGACAGGGGTGGAGTGTTGTCCTATTGACAGGGGTGGAGTGTTGTCCTATTGAAAGGGGTGGAGTGTTGTCCTATTGACAGGGGTGGAGTGTTGTCCTATTGACAGGGGTGGAGTGTTGTCCTATTGACAGGGGTGGAGTGTTGTCCTATTGAAAGTCAGTGTGTTTTTTTGCTTCAACAGAGTGATGGGGGAGTGAAACTATAGATTCCCTTCAGGCCTCCTGAGTAGAGCAGCAGTCTAAGGCACTGGAAACTATTACGGACTACAAAGTGAAGCCCCAGCTGCAAGCTGCCCAGTGACACAACCCTACCAGACGAGCTAAATTACTGACCATAGTTTTGATGTCTTCACTGTAATTCTACAATGTAGAAAACAGTAGAAATAAAGAAAAACCCTTGAATGAGTCAATATACAGTACCTTGACTGGTACTGTATATATTACCTCAATGACCTCCCCTAACCTGTACCCCACACATTGACTCAGTAATGGTACCCCCTGTATATATTACCTCATTGACCTCCCCTAACCTGTACCCCCACACATTGACTCAGTACCGGTACCCCCCTGTATATAGCCTCCACACTGACTCTGTACCGGTACCCCCCTGTATATAGCCTCCACATTGACTCTGTACCGGTACCCCCCTGTATATAGCCTCCACATTGACTCTGTACCGGTACCCCCCTGTATATAGCCTCCACATTGACTCTGTACCGGTACCCCCCTGTATATAGCCTCCACATTGACTCTGTACCGGTACCCCCCTGTATATAGCCTCCACATTGACTCTGTACCGGTACCCCCCTGTATATAGCCTCCACATTGACTCTGTACCGGTACCCCCCTGTATATAGCCTCCACATTGACTCTGTACCGGTACCCCCCTGTATATAGCCTCCACATTGACTCTGTACCGGTACCCCCCTGTATATAGCCTCCACATTGACTCTGTACCGGTACCCCCCTGTATATAGCCTCCACATTGACTCTGTACCGGTACACCCTGTATATAGCCTCCACATTGACTCTGAAACCGGTACCCCCCTGTATATAACCTCCACATTGACTCTGTACCGGTACCCCCCTGTATATAACCTCCACATTGACTCTGTACCGGTACCCCCCTGTATATAACCTCCACATTGACTCTGTACCGGTACCCCCTGTATATAGCCTCCACATTGACTCTGTACCGGTACCCCCTGTATATAGCCTCCACATTGACTCTGTACCGGTACCCCCTGTATATATTCTCCACATTGACTCTGTACCGGTACCCCCCTGTATATAGCCTCCACATTGACTCTGTACCGGTACCCCCTGTATATAGCCTCCACATTGACTCTGTACCGGTACCCCCTGTATATAGCCTCCACATTGACTCTGTACCGGTACCCCCTGTATATCACCTCCACATTGACTCTGTACCGGTACCCCCCTGTATATAGCCTCCACATTGACTCTGTACCGGTACCCCCTGTATATAGCCTCCACATTGACTCTGTACTGGTACCCCCTGTATATAGCCTCCACATTGACTCTGTACCGGTACCCCCTGTATATAGCCTCCACATTGACTCTGTACCGGTACCCCCTGTATATAGCCTCCACATTGACTCTGCACCGGTACCCCCTGTATATAGCCTCCACATTGACTCTGTACCGGTACCCCCTGTATATAGCCTCCACATTGACTCAGTCCCCCCCCCCCCCTGTATATAGCCTCCACATTGACTCTGTACCGGTACCCCCTGTATATAGCCTCCACATTGACTCTGTACCGGTACCCCCTGTATATAGCCTCCACATTGACTCTGTACCGTAACACCCTGTATATAGCCTCCACATTGACTCTGTACTGGTACCCCCTGTATATAGCCTCCACATTGACTCTGTACCGGTACCCCTGTATATAGCCTCCACATTGACTCTGTACCGGTACCCCCTGTATATAGCCTCCACATTGACTCTGTACCGGTACCCCCTGTATATAGCCTCCACATTGACTCTGTACTGGTACCCCCTGTATATAGCCTCCACATTGACTCTGTACCGGTACCCCCTGTATATAGCCTCCACATTGACTCAGTCCCCCCCCCCCCCCCCCCCCCTGTATATAGCCTCCACATTGACTCTGTACCGGTACCCCCTGTATATAGCCTCCACATTGACTCAGTCCCCCCCCCCCCCCCCCTGTATATAGCCTCCACATTGACTCTGTACCGGTACCCCCTGTATATAGCCTCCACATTGACTCAGTCCCCCCCCCCCCCCCCCCCCTGTATATAGCCTCCACATTGTTACTCTTGTTTTTTACTTCTCAGTTTTATTAATATTGCATTGTTGGTTTAGGGCTTGTAAGTAAGCATTTCACGGTAAGGTCTACCTACACCTGTTGTATTCAGCATTTCATGTTGTATTCGGTGCATGTGAAATAACCTTTGATTTGTCTGCTGATAGAATGCCCGTTAGTGAATTCTCATCAGAATGGAGAAAATGTATCTATTTCTTATGCGTTCTTTTTTTGTGTGTGAAAAATGCTGAATCCTGCATTAACTAGCTAGGGTCGCCTCCATGGAAACTCGCTATCACTTGTGCTAATTTTGTTAGCATTCTGGTAATAGACAGCCAATGGGCTTTTACGCATTTTTTTGGCGCCCCCCCTTGCGTACAAAGTTGGTAATACTGTAAATCCCAGGATGAGAGGACGATGGTAGATATGAAAATCCGGATAGCACCCAACCCTACTTTAAAAAATAAATAAATCAGGAATGATTTAGGCCTATAAGACATTTTATAAAGCAATAGGCCTTTATGATAGTACATTTTACTACTGGTATATGAAATAAAGTGGTAGGATTCCTTTAAGAAAAAAACCTTGCTGAATCTACTGGCCTAAATCTACTGCACAATGACTGATGCAATGTCAACAAGTACTTTGTACTAAACGCATCAAATTGTTAATCCACAGCAAACTATAGATGCCACACAGCAGAGGCTGGGCAACCCCCAACTAATCCCTTAAGTCAATATTTAGACAGAGCTCCAGATACGGCCCAGTGTGTCAGACCAACCCCAGGAGATTCACCGGTTGTTGTCGAGCTGACGGTAACTTCCTGCAAGTAGAAACAGGTACTTTGTCATTCAAGGGTTTTGGATGTGTCAGATCTGTAGTAAATCATATTACTAGCACAATCTGTCTCTGTTATTGTTAAAAAACAAAAACCAAGCCATTGGAAACAGACTGCTAGACCCACTACAGAATGTATGAATTCCTGTCTGCTTCTCTTTAACATGTCAAATCACAGCATAGAAAATGTCCCTGTGTGCTTTTCAGGAAGCAGCAAGGTCATTGCACCACATGGCATGTGAAGGCCCTCCAGTCAGTGAAAGGAAGTACAGTGGTGAGCTAACCAGTGACACCTCACAGCCCCCCCCAGGCACCTCCACGCCCCCCATGGTCCCTGGTCAACAGTAGTCCACTACCCCATGGTCCCTGGTCAACAGTAGTCCACTACCCCATGGTCCCTGGTCAACAGTAGTCCACGAGCCCATGGTCCCTGGTCAACAGTAGTCCACGAGCCCACGGTCCCTGGTCAACAGTAGTCCACTACCCCACGGTCCCTGGTCAACAGTAGTCCACTAGCCCACGGTCCCTGGTCAACAGTAGTCCACTAGCCCATGGTCCCTGGTCAACAGTAGTCCACCAGCCCATGGTCCCTGGTCAACAGTAGTCCACGAGCCCACGGTCCCTGGTCAACAGTAGTCCACTAGCCCATGGTCCCTGGTCAACAGTAGTCCACTAGCCCATGGTCCCTGGTCAACAGTAGTCCACGAGCCCATGGTCCCTGGTCAACAGTAGTCCACGAGCCCATGGTCCCTGGTCAACAGTAGTCCACCAGCCCATGGTCCCTGGTCAACAGTAGTCCACGAGCCCACGGTCCCTGGTCAACAGTAGTCCACTAGCCCATGGTCCCTGGTCAACAGTAGTCCACCAGCCCATGGTCCCTGGTCAACAGTAGTCCACTAGCCCATGGTCCCTGGTCAACAGTAGTCCACTACCCCATGGTCCCTGGTCAACAGTAGTCCACTACCCCATGGTCCCTGGTCAACAGTAGTCCACTAGCCCATGGTCCCTGGTCAACAGTAGTCCACTAGCCCATGGTCCCTGGTCAACAGTAGTCCACTAGCCCATGGTCCCTGGTCAACAGTAGTCCACTAGCCCATGGTCCCTGGTCAACAGTAGTCCACTAGCCCACGGTCCCTGGTCAACAGTAGTCCACTAGCCCACGGTCCCTGGTCAACAGTAGTCCACTACATAGAGAATAGGGATCCATTGGGGAGACACACGATGCTAACGGCAGGAAGGGAAGCAGCGTACAGGACAGAGGCAGGACACTAACAACAACATGGTTTGATGGATCTTCAGAAAGACTAGCTTATATTTCCAGACAGACTGAGCAATACACAAGTGGGAGCAATAAAACAGGAAGTGGAAATTATTTTCAGTTCTGCTACAGTTAAATAATACTGCAGAACGATATGATATTGGTCATGCAGAAGGATGACCTGGATTTACTATGAAAACAAAGCCAAGTATCCTTCATGAAGTAACAAGAGTTAACTTGTTTAGGTCCTGGTTGGTTTAATTACTGATGCATTCCGGCAGGCTCGTCAAATACACACTCTGCCACCACAGAGAAAACGGCTCAAACACCACTGTGTTTTTAATATAAGCTGCCAAAACATTTTGAGTGGAGACGTTTGACTAACATACCGTTTATTTGATTTGTGAAAGTATGTCCTGAAAAACTAATATACAGTTGGGTCTAAACCAAAGACATCTGGACATATTCCACAAGAGCAGAGCAGAGAGAACAGGGTCAGTACAGAGACGGGGTTGGAAGGTCTGGGCAGACTGGGCCGTCTCAGAGAGAACAGGGTCAGTACAGAGATGGGGTTGGAAGGTCTGGGCAGACTGGGCCGTCTCAGAGAGAACAGGGTCAGTACAGAGATGGAGTTGGAAGGTCTGGGCAGACTGGGCCGTCTCAGAGAGAACAGGGTCAGTACAGAGATGGAGTTGGAAGGTCTGGGCAGACTGGGCCGTCTCAGAGAGAACAGGGTCAGTACAGAGATGGAGTTGGAAGGTCTGGGCAGACTGGGCCGTCTCAGAGAGAACAGGGTCAGTACAGAGATGGAGTTGGAAGGTCTGGGCAGACTGGGCCGTCTCAGAGAGAACAGGGTCAGTACAGAGATGGAGTTGGAAGGTCTGGGCAGACTGGGCCGTCTCAGAGAGAACAGGGTCAGTACAGAGATGGGGTTGGAAGGTCTGGGCAGACTGGGCCGTCTCAGAGAGAACAGGGTCAGTACAGAGACGGAGTTGGAAGGTCTGGGCAGACTGGGCCGTCTCAGAGAGAACAGGGTCAGTACAGAGATGGAGTTGGAAGGTCTGGGCAGACTGGGCCGTCTCAGAGAGAACAGAGTCAGTACAGAGATGGAGTTGGAAGGTCTGGGCAGACTGGGCCGTCTCAGAGAGAACAGGGTCAGTACAGAGATGGAGTTGGAAGGTCTGGGCAGACTGGGCCGTCTCAGAGAGAACAGAGTCAGTACAGAGATGGAGTTGGAAGGTCTGGGCAGACTGGGCCGTCTCAGAGAGAACAGAGTCAGTACAGAGATGGAGTTGGAAGGTCTGGGCAGACTGGGCCGTCTCAGAGAGAACAGAGTCAGTACAGAGATGGAGTTGGAAGGTCTGGGCAGACTGGGCCGTCTCAGAGAGAACAGAGTCAGTACAGAGACGGAGTTGGAAGGTCTGGGCAGACTGGGCCGTCTCAGAGAGAACAGGGTCAGTACAGAGATGGGTTGGAAGGTCTGGGCAGACTGGGACGTCTCAGAGAGAACAGGGTCAGTACAGAGGAAAACACAGCCTACTAACTGGGCATAAAGACCACAGGGTGATAAGCAGGTATTTTCTGGAGGAAAGGAGAGAAATCATGTGAAAAACAGAAGTGTAAATGATGAAGGTTGGCCTTACATGACGTAGCAATCCTTTATATCAGTCAACAAACACAGACGATACATGACATGTCGGCTAGCCTATACGATAAAACATACCATAAATACTCTAGCTTGATGCTATATCCAACACTGGCCTTTGTCCTTCTCATTAGGTTAATATGTCTAAGAGTGCAGAACAGACCGTGTTAAATAGGATCTGATTGTGTCCTGATGTGGAGCAGGGAAGATGTTAAGCAACTTGGAGCTGGTGAACTCAGAGGAACTGTCATTCACATGGCTAAGCCGCTGTTGCTATGGGATACAGTCCAGCCATTGGTGAAAGAGAGAGTCTCTCTCTGTGTGTGTGTGTGTGTGTGTGTGTGTGTGTGTGTGTGTGTGTGTGTGTGTGTGTGTGTGTGTGTGTGTGTGTGTAAACCCACTCCTAATGAGAACTCTGCTGTCTGAAATATCAAAGTACCAAGCCAGTGACTCACACTGCTACAGAATAAACAAGGCCAATCGACAGGCAGAGTAATACACTGTCAGGAAAGTACAATGTCTAGGGCAGGTTTTAAAGAACCATTATGTTAATTAATACTGTGTACCAACAGTAAATAAGACAATAGCAACTTGAATCAGAAACATTTAGTCCAGTAGATTTCTGAGACATTCTAGAAACCACTAGTAGACGTCTGAAACAAGCAGTAGAGGTGTAAATAAAGCTCTATAGTCCTACGACATTAGACGCATGTTTCCATCTACTGGACAACTCAACAGGACCCAATGATTCCAACATGTATCTGACTGGAAACAGGAAGTGGGTCACACTCCAGGTTACTGAGACCACCTGGTCTACAGCCTACCAAGATAACTAAACAGGTTCTTTAAAGGAGGACGTGTTTAAAAAAGGTATTTATGGATTTACACACAGTTACGGCAGCACACAGAGTTACTGTTTATCCAAACAATCAATTCCTTCCCACGGTTACACTAATTAAACTCTTCACTGCAGAGGGTGGGGCTATGCAGACATTTGAAGAGCGTGTATTGTGAAAGACATGTCTTGATGTTTAAACTATGCTTTGTTTTCAGTTCTCTATTTCTGTCTGTCTTCATAGTGTCCTTCAACTGTCTGAAACAAAACGTTAGAATCTGGTGAAGAGGGACAGAGCGTTAATTACTGATTACCAGGGCTGTACTGGCAGTAGTAGGAATCATGTCAACATATTTTCCCCAACACTATATTAAATAATAAATGTTATTTTCATGACCTATCCTATTTTAGAAGTTAGGGATTTAATCTAGGAGAACTATTAGAAAGGCATTGTCTGGTAATCACCAGCTGTGGAAATGTAGTGCTAGCCTAGTCCAGAACCCGGCTCCCGGCTTGGCCTCCTGACAGGAGTCCGGAACCCCGGCTTTGCAATCTGAAAACCAGAGAGAGCCGACTGTCATAGAACACAGACATGGCTGCCTTATGTTGTGGTATTGGTGGGGGAGGGGGCGCTGCTGGCCACCACCAGTCTCATGTTACATTCTGTCTCCTAGGGCAACAAAATAACATGTTCATTTCAAGTACCGTTATTGTCAGGGTAAAATGTTTGGTGTATTCTCTCTGAAACAAAAGGTCATTAAAACAACTAGCTGGCCTACATGCAGTATTGTTTTAACAGTGATAAGAATGAATGAGTGTAGACAAGGTGTTTGTGTTCAGATCCTACTCCTAAAAACCATACAGTACGGCATGTTAATTCTCCCTCCACACACACACACACAGTACTCTGAACCAAAGACTTATAGAAGCTATTGTTGGCACAACGGTGTGTAACAGCCTAGCTAGCTACACGTTTACAGATTCCCAACTCAGCAACACACAGCCAGACAGGGCCTCTATTCACAGTGGAAAATTCTTTCCCAAGGCCCAGTCAGTTAGTGCTGATTAGCAGCTCTCTCTGCCTGCTCCAATTGGTGCCCTCAGGCCACATGCCTGAAAACAAACTATCATACTGTACAGTACACACTGAGAAATACAATGGGCTGCCTGCGCCACGGCCCTGCACCATTCATCTCAATGGGCTGCCTGCACCACTCCATTCATCTCAATGGGCTGCCTACACCACTCCATTCATCTCAATGGGCTGCCTACACCACTCCATTCATCTCAATGGGCTGCCTGCACCACGGCCCTACTCCATTCATCTCAATGGGCTGCCTGCACCATTCATCTCAATGGGCTGCCTGCACCATTCATCTCAATGGGCTGCCTGCACCATTCATCTCAATGGGCTGCCTGCACCATTCATCTCAATGGGCTGCCTGCACCATTCATCTCAATGGGCTGCCTGCACCATTCATCTCAATGGGCTGCCTGCACCACGGCCCTACTCCATTCATCTCAATGGGCTGCCTGCACCATTCATCTCAATGGGCTGCCTGCACCATTCATCTCAATGGGCTGCCTGCACCATTCATCTCAATGGGCTGCCTGCACCATTCATCTCAATGGGCTGCCTGCACCATTCATCTCAATGGGCTGCCTGCACCACGGCCGTGCACCATTCATCTCAATGGGCTGCCTGCACCACGGCCCTGCACCATTCATCTCAATGGGCTGCCTGCACCACGGCCCTGCACCATTCATCTCAATGGGCTGCCTGCACCACGGCCCTTCACCATTCATCTCAATGGGCTGCCTGCACCATTCACCTCAATGGGCTGCCTGCACCACGGCCCTGCACCATTCACCTCAATGGGCTGCCTGCACCACGGCCCTGCACCATTCACCTCAATGGGCTGCCTGCACCACGGCCCTGCACCATTCATCTCAATGGGCTGCCTGCACCACGGCCCTGCACCATTCACCTCAATGGGCTGCCTGCACCACGGCCCTGCACCATTCACCTCAATGGGCTGCCTGCACCACGGCCCTGCACCATTCATCTCAATGGGCTGCCTGCACCACGGCCCTGCACCATTCACCTCAATGGGCTGCCTGCACCACGGCCCTGCACCATTCATCTCAATGGGCTGCCTGCACCACGGCCCTACTCCATTCATCTCAATCCAAAAGAGGTTCTGCATTGTTGATGCATATAGAGAGTCATGCTGCCGCTGGACTTTTAACTCCTCGCCTGCACTTCTATAGACACTGACTGACAACTACAATGCAGGACACTGGAATGTACTTCCCTTCATGAATTCATGCTTGTCTTGCATATTAAATTGCGCTCACTAATATGATATAGCTCATTATTGATAGTCATCTTGGTGCCATAGTCAAATTATTTCTAAACGATAATGCATTTTTTGGTCATCCAAAAATCAAATACAGATTATGAGCGTAAAAACAAGGTAAAGACCAGTAAAGGCAGTCAATTTTCTAAGAAAATAGTGCATTGACCAAGCTACGTTAATTACAGCAGTAGCAGGCGAGCTTTTTAGTGTAATTGTGTTGCTATTCTAGCTACTGACACTAGTACAATGGCTGTTGTGTGTGACATGATGATCTAATGTTAAATCCTTGTGTTCACTCAGCTGTTCATTCCTGGCTAATAAAACGAGGCCAATGTAAATGCAACTATCCATTTAGCTGGCTAACTGTCAGACAGTATTTATGTAGGCTACATTAGCAACACTGCTGGCTAACTGTCAGACAGTATTTATGTAGGCTACATTAGCAACACTGCTGCACTTAGCATTAGTAATCTGGCAACAACAACAAAAACGATAGTGGGTTTTATTTGTTTTACATGGACCCTGTGATTTAGGACAAATCTGTAATGATTTACCTATTTATCAAGCACATTGTAAATGTTTTGTCCTCTATACAACTGGTGTCCATGCCAGGAGTTAATATGCACTTTAGCTTCTAGCTAATTACTGTACAAGTCATGGAATTTCAGCCTTGATGTTTAAATCCTGGAACGGGTCGCTCGAGCTGTGTATTCAACGGTCGACTCGTCGTTGGCTAGCTAGCTAGCTAGCTAGCTAATTTAAATCACAGCTCAATGGTTCTGACTATTACATTTAACATTAATATTATTTTTTTTATGGGAAACCGGGCCCAGCTATCTCTGCTAGCTATCTCGGGTTTATTTGCTCCTACAATTCTCTGACATTGCTGACAAGCGCCCTAACGGCCAGATAACGTTAGCTTAACTAGCTAACGTTAGATAGCTCAAGACTAACGTCTGACGTTACTGACAAATATAAATTATAAAGGATACAAAGCTAAATTACATTAGCTATGTATTAGATACATTAGCTATGTATTTGTTATAACTATATGCCAATAGCGACTGAAAACCAGCAAGCTAACGACGTTAAGCAGCTAACTTCAGTTTTCCAAAGCCAAACCAACACCAAATGCCTCATCCGTCCTACAGTCAGACAAACCATTAAAAAATACAATATAATTCCTTACCGTTAACTCTGAATTGTTGTTGTCTCGGTGAGTAACGGCTCGGATGACCCCAGCTCGCCAGCCCCAGCGCCCGATATCCCCGAGATCCAGCGGCTCGTCTCCACTGACACAGAGGAACCGTTTCCCAACCAGCTCCGGTCGCGTTTCCACCGCCATGGCCATCCACTGAGAGAGGAAAAACAAAAACCCCCCTCGAAAACTTGAACACCGACGCCCTATCGATCTGACATGTACTACATTCAACTGTACTAAATAATCCAACCAAACAAAAATGAAACAAATCAACTAAAAGTGTTATTTGGTCTTTTAAAAGTGTAGCGCAACAAGCCGGGGGATTTAAATTCCTTGCCGTGTCCACCCGTAAACAGTCGTTCTTCAGCTCCGTGGAAATGAACACTGGAACACATCACTGCCATGGTAAAACAGGGTATCCCTCCGCTCCCCGAGGCAGACAACCGTGGAAAACCGCAGGAGCAGACTTCTTCATCCGCCAGACACGGATCCATTCTCTACCGCTGTTACCGTACAGTGAAATGCTTACTTACAAGCCTTTAACCAACAATGCAATTTTATTAAGAAAAATACGTGTTACGTAAAAAAATTAAATAAATAGATAAGTAAAAAATAAGAAATAAAAGTAACAAATAATTAGAGAGCAGCAGTACAATAACAATAGCGAGGCTATGTATAGGGGTACCAGTACAGAGTCAATATGCTGGGGGCACCGGTTAGTCAAGGTAATTGCAGTAATATGGACATATGGGTAGAGTTAAAGTGACTATGCAACAGAGAATAGCAGCAGCGTAAAAGGGGGGATGGGCAATGCAAATAGCATTTTGATTAGCTGTTCAGGGGTCTTATGGCTTGGGGGTAGAAGCTGTTGAGAAGCCTCTTGGACCTAGACTTGGCGCTCCGGTACCGCTTGCCGTACGGTAGCAGAGAGAACAGCCTATAACTAGGGTGGCTGTTGTCTTTGACAATTTTTTGGGCCTTCCTCTGACACCGCCTGGAATAGAGGTCCTGGATGGCAGGAAGATTGGCCCCAGTGATGTACTAAGCCGTACGCACTACCCTCTGCAGTGCCTTGCGGTTGGAGGTCGAGCAGTTGCCATACCAGGCAGTGATGCAACCAGTCAGGATGCTCTCGATGGTGCAGCTGTATAACCTTTCGAGGATCTGAGGACCCATGCCAAATCTTTTCAGTCTCCTGAGAGGGAATAGGTTTTGTCGTGCCCTCTTTATGACTGTCTTAGTGTGCTTGGACCATGATAGTTTGTTGGGGATGTGGACACCAAGGAACTTGAAGCTCTCAACCTGCTCCACTACAGCCCAGTTGATGAGAATGGGGCTGTGCTCAGTCCTCCTTTTCCTGTTGTCCACAATCATCTCCTTTGTTATGATCACGTTGAGGGAGAGGTTGTTGTCCTGGCAGCACACGGCCAGGTCTCTGACCTCCTCCCTATAGGCCGTCTCATCATTGTCGGTGATCAGGCCTACCACTGTTGTGTCATCAGCAAACTTAATGATAATGTTGGAGTCGTGCCTGGCCGTGCAGTCGTGGGTGAACAGGGAGTACAAGAGGGGACTGAACATGCACCCCTGAGGGGCTCCTGTGTTGAGGATCAGCATGGCTGATGTGTTGTTACCTACCCTTACCATCCGGGGGCGGCCCGTCAGGAAGTCCAGGATCCAGTTGCAGAGGGAGGTGTTTAGTCCCAGGGTCCTTAGCTTAGTGATGAGCTTTGAGGGCTGTTGAACGCTGAGCTGTAGTCAATGAACAGCATTCTCACATAGGTGTTCCTTTTGTCCTGGTGGGAAAGGGCAGTGTGGAGTGCAATAGAGATTGTATCATCTGTGGATCTGTTGGGGCGGTATGCAAATTGCAGTGGGTCTAGGATTTCTGGGATGATGGTGTTGATGTGAGCCATGACCAGCCTTTCAAAGCACTTCATGGCTACAGACGTGAGTGCTACAGGTCGGTAGTTATTTAGGCAGGTTACCTTAGTGTTCTTGGGCACAGGGACTATGCTAGTCTGCTTAAAACATGTTGGTATTACAGACTCAGACAGGGAGAGGTTGAAAATGTCAGTGAAGACACTTGCCAGTTGGTCAGCGCATGCTCGGAGTACACATCCTGGTAATCCGTCTGGCCCTGCAGCCTTGTGAATGTTGACCTGTTTAAAGCTCTTACTCACATCGGCTACGGAGAGCATGATCACACAGTCGTTCGGAACAGCTGATGCTCTCATGCATGTTTCAGTGTCACTTTTCTTGAAGCGAGCATAGAAGTAATTTTGTTTGTCTGGTAGACTCGTGTCACTGGGCAGCTCTCGGCTGTGCTTCCCTTTGTAGTCTGTAATAGTTTGCAAGCGCTGTCACATCCGACGAGCGTTGGAGCTGGTGTAGTTCGATTCCGTCTTAGTCCTGTTTTATAGCTTTGCTTGTTTGATGGTTCATCAGAGGGCATAGCGGGATTTCTTATAAGCTTCCGGGTTAGAGTCCCGCTCCTTGAAAGCGGCAGCTCTACCCTTTAGCTCAGTGCGGATGTTGCCTGTAATACATGGCTTCTGGTTGGGGTATGTATGTACAATCACTGTGGGGACAACGTCATCGATGCGCTTATTGATGAAGCCAGTGAATGATGTGGTGTACTCCTCAATGCCATCGGAGGAATCCCGGAACATATTCCACTTTGTGCTAGCAAAACAGTCCTGTAGCTTAGCATCTGCTTCACCAGCCATCATCGACTCAGTGGTGTCGTGTCTTTGGCTATGCTGGATTAAGTGATATAACATGCTATTCTATAAAATCCTTTCTCTTTAATTAATATTTCCTGATTAAGCTAATCATGTAAATGTAATTAACTAGAAAGTCGGGGCACCACGAAAGAGTGTTTATAGAGCTGTTATCTTCCGAATAAACTCTTAAAGACCTAGTAATATTTTACATCAATAGCAGTCAATATTAATCGTCACCTTATTTCAGTCTCATCTGAAAGTTGTAAGTTCTTGGTCATCTTCACAAACCCTGGCTAACAAGTTGAATCAGCAATACAAACTTTGGTTTAATTATTTATTTACTAAATACCTAAATAATCACACAGAATTACATATACACAGAATGAAAATTATGTCATACAGAAAACATTCCTGGTGGACGGAGCCGACGTGACGGCTGGTTACACAAAGGAAATGGGTTTGGGTTTGAGTGAAAGAGCGGGAAGACTGAGGAACAAAGGGAGAAGCTATGCTATCGTAAATACAGTATCTTATGTATTCTAAATCACCCCCCTTCTGGAAAAGGAAAATGCAATAAATATTTACTCTGAGCTTCGGTAGGTTGGTCGTAGATGCTGGCTGTGTTGCCCAACAGAGATCTTCCTTGTCCTTTGAAGAGTGTCTCAGGTGGTAAACTGGATACTTGGTAGTATCGTGTTGTTTGTTAGACAGATCCTTTGTCCGTCCTTTCCTAGCCCACGTTAACAGCGGCCGCTACCAACTCAACGGCTAGGAGGTATCACTTCTGTAGTGAATAAGAGTTCAAAGTTCATACAATTCGCAACCAAAGCTCACACTGAGGTTTGCTTAGTTCTGTAGTTGACATGTTAGTCCTTTTAACGTGGAACCGCCGTCCTCACGTCCTCGGAACAGCTTATTATCTGAATCCTTCTGACATCGGACCGTCGCCCTAATGTACCCAGAACAGCTTATTATCTGAATCCTTCTGACATCGGACCGTCGCCCTAATGTACCCGGAACAGCTTATTATCTGAATCCTTCTGACATCGGACCGTCGCCCTAATGTACCCGGAACAGCTTATTATCTGAATCCTTCTGACATCAGACCATCGCCCTAATGTACCCGGAACAGCTTATTATCTGAATCCTTCTGACATCGGACCGTCGCCCTAATGTACCCGGAACAGCTTATTATCTGAATCCTTCTGACATCGGACCGTCGCCCTAATGTACCCGGAACAGCTTATTATCTGAATCCTTCTGACATCGGACCGTCGCCCTAATGTACCCGGAACAGCTTATTATCTGAATCCTTCTGACATCGGACCGTCGCCCTAATGTACCCGGAACAGCTTATTATCTGAATCCTTCTGACATCGGACCGTCGCCCTAATGTACCCGGAACAGCTTATTATCTGAATCATTCTGACATCGGACCGTCGCCCTAATGTACCCGGAACAGCTTATTATCTGAATCCTTCTGACATCGGACCGTCGCCCTAATGTACCCGGAACAGCTTATTATCTGAATCCTTCTGACATCGGACCGTCGCCCTAATGTACCCGGAACAGCTTATTATCTGAATCCTTCTGACATCGGACCGTCGCCCTAATGTACCCGGAACAGTTTATTATCTGAATCCTTCTGACATCGGACCGTCACCCTAATGTACCCAGAACAGGAGGTTACATTTTCGTCAAGGGCTTATATAGTGGAGGGAGAGAAGGGTGTGTTTCATAGTTTATAACCAATGTCTCTTCACAGGGGCGGGCCACTGATTGAGCAGAGCTCTAACCTTATGAAATCCCAATTCTCTCATTTGGAAGCTAAAATTATATTTCATCTTTTCACAAATAGTTTCATATTTAAACATTTAAATTGCACAACAATGTAACGCCCTGGCCATAGAGAGGGGTTTTTGTTCTTTATTTTGGTTAGGCCAGGGTGTTACATTGGGTAGGCGTTCTATGTTCATTTTTCTATGTTTTTGTATTTCTTTGTTTTGGGCCGTGTGTGGCTCCCAATCAGGCACAGCTGTAGTTCGTTGTTGCTGATTGGGAGTC
Organism: Salmo trutta; assembly: GCF_901001165.1. Classification (NCBI taxonomy): domain Eukaryota; kingdom Metazoa; phylum Chordata; class Actinopteri; order Salmoniformes; family Salmonidae; genus Salmo; species Salmo trutta. The sequence goes on from NW_021823195.1 coordinate 2,512,212, forward strand.
ACACATAAGGAGCCTGTTTTTCCTTTGGGTTTTGTGGGGGGATTGTTTCTGTTTAGAGTGTTTCCTAACAGGACTGTTTTGCTGTCGTGTTTTGTTCATTTTTGTAGTGTTCTCTTTGTTCGAATTAAATTTCAAGATGAACACTAACTCCGCTGCACCTTGGTCTACTCTCTCTTCCGACAGCCGTTACAAACAATTCCATGTGAATCTGATAACTATAATGTGTAGACTTTCCCAGATACAGTTTATGTCATGCTATCATTAATAAGAATGTCTTAGATGACAACCGAACTGACATATTCATTAAGTACCAACGCATATTTTCAACTGGTTGGATTACCGAAATATGGTTCCTTTCCCCCCACCTTTTGATGTTCCTAGACTCTCTATGTTTAACAAAGGCTATTCAGCAGTCCTTCAGTAGAGTCAAGAGAGGAAAGGGAGAAAGGTATTTATGGGGAGGGTCATAAATCTTACCCACAGGCCAACGTCATGACAGTGGGTTTTGTCCAACATGTCTCCGGACCTACTAACTGCCACAGTCAAACTCTGGACCTAGTTTTGTCCCGTGGAATAAATATTGTGGATCTTAATGTTTTTCGTCATAATCCTGGACTATTGGACCACCAATTTATTAAGTTTGCAATCGCAACAAATAATCTGCTCAGACCCCAACCAAGGATCATCAAAAGCTGTGCTATAAATACAACCCAAAGATTCCTAGTTGCCCTTCCAGACTCCCTCCACCTACCCAAGGATGTAGGAGTACAAAAATCAGTTAACCACCTAACTGAGGAACTAAATTTAACCTTGCGTAATGCCCTAGATGCAGTCGCACCCCTAAAAACAAAAAACATTTTTCATAAGAAACTAGCTCCCTGGTATATAGAAAATACCAGAGCCCTGAAGCAAGCTTCCAGAAAATTAGAACGGAAATGGCGCCACACCAAACTGGAAGTCTTCCGACTAGCTTGTTAAGACAGTACCGTGCAGTATCAAAGAGCCCTCACTGTTTCTCGATCATCCTATTTTTCCAACTTAATTGAGGAGAATAAGAACAGTCCAGCATGTATTTTTGATACTGTCGCAAAGCGAACTAAAAAGCAGCATTCCCCAAGAGAGGATGGCTTTCACTTCAGTAGTGATAAATTCATCAAATTCTTTGATGAAAAGATCATGATCCTTTAAATTTGCCTATTTCTCCAAAGCTCAGTTGTCCTGAGTCTGCACAACACTGCCAGGACCTAGGATCGAGGGAGACGCTCAAGTTTTTTAATTCTATATCTCTTGACACATTGATGAAAATAGTCATGGCCTTTAAACCTTCCAGCAGCATACTGGACCCTATTCCAACTAAACTACTGAAAGAGCTGCTTCCTGTGCTTGGCCCTCCTATGTTGAACATAATAAACGGCTCTCTATCCACAGGATGTGTACCAAACTCACTAAAAGTGGCAGTAATAAAGCTTCTCTTGAAAAAACCAAACCTTGACCCAAGAAGTATAAAAAACTATCGGCCTATATCAAATCTCACATTGCTCTCAAAACTTTTCGAAAAAGCTGTTGCGCAGTATATGAAATGCTTCAGTCTGGTTTTAGACCCCATCATAGCACTGAGACTGCACTCGTGAAGGTGGTGAATTACCTTTTAATGGCGTCAGACCGAGGCTCTGCACCTGTTCTCGTGCTCCTAGACATTAGTGCCGCTTTTGATACCATCGATCACCACATTCTTTTGGAGAGATTGGAAGCCCAAATTGGTCTACACGGACAAGTTCTGGCCTGGTTTAGATCTTATCTGTCGGAAAGATATCAGTTTGTCTCTGTGGAAGATTTGTCCTCTGACAAATCAACTGTAAGTTTCGGTGTTCCTCAAGTTTCCGTTTTAGGATCACTATTGTTTTCACTACATATTCGGAAACATAATGTTAACTTTGACTGCTATGCGGACGATACACAGCCGTACATTTAGATGAAACATGGTGAAACCGCAAAATTGCCCTCCCTGGAAGCCTTTGTTTCAGACATAAGGAAGTGGATGGCTGCAAACTTTCTGCTTTTAAACTCAGACAAAACAGAGATGCTAGTTCTAGGTCCCAGGAAACAAAGAGATCTTCTGTTGAATCTGACAATTAATCTGGATGGTTGTACAGTTGTCTCAAATAAAAACTGTGAAAGACTTTGGCGTTACTCTGGACCCTGATCTCTCTTTTGACGAACATATCAAGACTATTTGAAGGACAGCTCTTTTTCATCTTCGTAACATTTCAAAAAATCTGTTAGCGCTAAACACGGCTGCTAGAATCTTGACTAGAACCAAAAAAATGTAATCATATTACTCCAGTGCTAGCCCCTCTACACTGGCCTCCTGTTAAAGCTAGGTCTGATTTCAAGGTTTTACTGCTAACCTACAAAACATTACATTGGCTTGCTCCTACCTATCTCTCCGATTTGGTCCTGCCGTACATACCTACATGTACCCTACGGTCACAAGACGCAGGCCTCCTTACTGTCCCTAGAATTTCTAAGCAAACAGCTGGAGGCAGGGCTTTCTCCTATAGAGCTCCATTTTTATGGAATGGTCTGGCTATCCATGTGAGAGAAGCAGACTTGGTCTCGACCTTTAAGTCTTTATTGAAGACTCATCTCTTTAGTAGGTCCTATGATTGAGTGTAGTCTGGCCCAGGAGTGTGAAGGTGAACGGAAAGGCACTGGAGTGACGAACCGCCCATGCTGTCTCTGCCTGGCCGGTTCCCCTCTTTCCACCGGGATTCTGTGCCTCTAACCCTATTATGGGGGCTGAGTCACGGGCTTACTAGTGCTCTTCCATGCCGTCTCTAGGAGGGGTGCGTCACTTGAGTGGGTTGAGTCACTGACGTGATCTTCCTGTCTCCCCCCCCCCTTGGGTTATGCCGTGGGGGAGATCTTCGTGGGCTATACTCAGCCTTGTCTCAGGGTAGTAAGTTGGTGGTTTGAAGATATCCCTCTAGTGGTGTGGGGGCTGTGCTTTGGCAAAGTGGGTGGGGTTATATCCTGCCTGGTTGGCCCTGACCACTTTTTTATTGACCGAGTTGCTGGTGCTTCCTGCTTTAGTTTTTTATTGTAAGCAGGAATCAGGAGGATAGAATTATGGTCAGATTTGCCAAATGGAGGGTGAGGGAGAGCTTTGTACGCATCTCTGTGTGTGGAGTAAAGGTGGTCGAGAGTTTTCTTCCTTCTGGTTGCACATTTACCATGGTAGAAATTAGGTCAAACGGATTTAAGTTTCCCTGCATTAAAGTCCCCGGCCACTAGGAGCGCTGCCTCTAGATGAGCGTTTTCCTGTTTGTTTATGGCCTTATACAGCTCGTTGAGTGCGGTTTTGGTGCCAGTATCGGTTTGTGGTGGTAAATAGACAGCTACGAAGAACATAGATGAAAACTTTCTTGGTAAATAGTGTGGTCTGCAGCTTATCATGAGATACTCTACCTCAGGCGAGCAAAACCTTGATACTTCCTTAGATATCGTGTACCAGCTGTTGTTTACCAATATACATAGACCGCCACCCCTTGTCTTACCAGAGCTGCTGTTCTATCCTGCCGATACAGTGTAAATCCCGCCAGCTGTGTTATTCATGTCGTCGTTCAGCCACAACTCGGTGAAACATAAGATATTGCAGTTTTTAATGTCCCGTTGGTAGGATATACGTGTTTGTAGTTTGTCTATTTGATTATCCAATGATTGTACGTTGGCTGATAGGACTGATGGTAAAGGCAAATTACCCACTCATTGCCGGATCCTTACATGGCACCCCGAACTTCGTCCTCGATACCTCAGTCTTTTTTTCCTGCGAATGACGGGGGTGAGGGCCTTGTCGAGTGTCTGGAGTAAATCCCTCTCGTCTGACAAAATTTTTCCTTCAATACGAGGTGAGTAATCACTGTTCTGATTTCTAGAGGCTCTTTTCGGTCATAAGAGACGGCGGCAGAAACATTATGTACATTTGTCCCAAAAAAATAAAATGATGTATTATTATATTGAATATTAGTGATGTACGGGTATATTTTGATAATAACTTGACAGACATCAAATACAATGCATAAGACAATAGATATTTTAAATGTAGGAAATTATGTTGATGTTTTTTTACATTTTTTTATCTAAGCTTTATTTTCTCTTGTTGATGCAGCTCAACCACAGTTTAGGGAAAAATCTATTATATGTTTTGTGCTATTGTGTTTCTCTGTTTATCCCTTTACAGCTCCCCCCCTGAGGCTTGCCTTATGGCTGTGCTGTGCTGCCTGTAATATAAAGGAGAAGGTGTCTCGCTGTGTGTAAAGCCCGTCCACTGGAGCCAATCAGCCTTGTGTTACCTTCAGGTCAGGGCTGATTGGATGGAGAAACATACCCTGCTGCTGATAGAATTACATATCACCTGAGACGGATGTTAAACTATGCTGCTTGGCCAAAACGGAACACTATTCCCTACATTGTTCACTACTCTATGGGCCCTGGTCAAACGTTGTGCACTATATAGGGAATAGAGTGCCTTTTGGGACCCAGATACACTCTCCTCCTGAAAACAGAGGACTCCAACCAGCCGAGATGTATCGAAGCAGAGCAGGCAATTCCACCAGTCTAATTTTCAGCAACTTGAACACCAATGATTGCAATTAGAAATGGCATCGGACCCTTCAGTGGCATCATGCTTTCAGTCAGAAGCAATCACTAAATTATTTTCTGCAATTGCTTCTTCATGCATTAATCAAATCCTCGCATGTAGAGTACAGAGAAAAATGCAATTGTCTGACTTAAGAGGAATTTCATTATCCTTATCACTATTGTAATGATTCCACATTTTGAATAGCCTTGTAATGTTGACATTGTGCAGCAACATTAACACTGGCAGTTCATTGAGAGTTTAAGCCTTGTCTATTCAATGCACAAATGTGGTTTCTGTGTTCAGTTTCGCTTGTGAGACCAGGGATCCCGTGGGGAATCTCTCTAGCCTACTGGCGTGTTCATGAATAACATTTAATATTATCTACAGCGGCAAGAAAATGTATGTGAACCCTTTGGATTTATGCATAAATTGGTCATAAAATTTGATCTGATCTTCATCTAAGTTACAACAATAGACAAACACCGTGGGCTTAAACTAATAACACACAAATGATTGTATTTTTCTTGTCTATATTGAATACATCATTTAAACATTTCCAGTGTAGGTTGGAAAAACTATGTGAACCCCTAGGCTAATGACTTCTCTAAAGGCTAATGACTTCTCCAAAAGCTAATTGGAATCAGTAGTAAACTAACCTGGAATCCAATCAATGAGAGGAGATTGGAGATGTTGGTTCGAGCTGCCTTGCCCTATAAAAAACACTCTCAAAATGTTAGTTTGCTATTCACAAGAAGCATTGCCTGATGTGAACCTTGAACAAAAGAGATCTCAGAAGAACTAAGATTAAGAGTGGTTGACTTGCATAAAGCTGGAAAGGGTTAGAAAAGTATCTCTAAAAGCCTTGATGTTGTCTAGAAATTGAGAAAGTTCAGCACTGTTGCTACTCTCCCTAGGAGTGGCCGTAAGTGAAAGATGACTGCAAGAGCACAGCGCAGAATGCTCAACGAGGTTAAGAAGAATCCTAGAGCGTCAGCTAAAGACTTACAGAAATCTCTGGAACATGCTAACATCTCTGTTGACGAGTCTACGATACGTAAAACACTAAACAAGAATGGTGTTCATGGGAGGACACCATAGAAGAAAACACTGCTGTCCAGAAAAAAATATATTTCTGCACGTCTGAAGTTCGCAAAAGTGCACCTGGATTTTCCACAGCGCTACAGGCAAAATATTCTGTGGACAGATGAAACTACAGTTGAGTTGTTTGGAAGGAACACACAACACTATGTGTGGAGAAAAAAAGGCACAGCACACCAACATCAAAACCTCATTCCAACTGTAAAGTATGGTGGAGGGAGCATCATGGTTTGGGGCTGCTTTGCTGCCTCAGGACCTGGACAGCTTGCTATCATCGATGGAAAAACAAATTCCCAAGTTTATTAGGACATTTTGTAGGAGAATGTAAGGCTCTCTGTCCGCCAATTGACGCTCAACAGAAAGTGGGTGATGCAACAGGACAACGACCCAAAACACAGAAGTAAATCAACAACAGAATGGCTTCAACAGAAGAAAAATACGCCTTCTGGAGTGGCCCAGTCAGAGTCCTGACCTCAACCCGATTTGAGATGCTGTGGCCTGACCTCAAGAGAGCGGTTCACACCAGACATCCCATAAATATTGCCGAACTGAAACAGGTTTGTGAAGAGGAATTTTCCAAAATTCCTCCCGACCGTTGTGCAGGTCTGATCCACAACTACAGAAAATGTTTGGTTGATGTTATTGCTGCCAAAGGAGGATCAACCAGTTATTAAATCCAAGGGTTCACATACTTTTCCCACCCTGCACTGTGAACGTTTACATGGTGGATTCAATAAAGACATGAAAATATATAATTGTTTGTGTGTTATTAGTTTAAACAGACTGTGTTTGTCTATTGTTGTGACTTAGATGGAAGATCAGATCAAATTTGATGACCAATTTATGTAGAAATCCAGGTAATTCCAAATGGTTCACATACTTTTTCTTGCCACTGTATGGATGGAGTCCACAGTTCAATTCACAGATTCTATCAGATGCCAGATATACATTATATGTCTCATAACTTCAGCCGAAGTTGGTGCCTCTCCTTGTTCGGGCGGCGGTCGACGTCACCGGCTTTCTAGCCTCCACCGATCTACATTTCTTTTTCCATTTGTTTTTGTCTGTCTTGTACACACCTGGTTCCCATTTCGTTTGAATTATTTCCCTATTTAACCCTCTGGAGCCATCATGGTTTTGGGCGTGTTTATTGTTGTCAGTTGTCTCGTTTTATGTGATTCTGGATTTTTTCGTTCTCCTTGTTGGAGGATTATTTTTGAGTAAAGTTACTATTGTAACGACCCTGGGTTTATAAGCGCGGAAAACGACTCTGCCGCTTGAGCATGCTTTTGCGGCACAGTCGATAGCGCGCCGGACTTCGGGCTTGAAGGTCGAGGGTTCATCTCTGTGTCCTGCGCCTGATTCCGCCTTACCCACATCACCTAGACTCTGACAATATGACATGAGGAAATAGTCAATATACTGTGATGAACACCTTGCCACTGAAAATCAGAGTTTAGTCTGTTTAGTCTCCTGTCATGCTAATGTTGATGTATCATTGTGGGCCATTAGACTGCCTACATTCTTGGACATTAGCATTTACTAAATAGAAATACATCTATATTTTCCGACAAGGGGCTATCAATATGCAAGTTAGCAGTCCACCACTGTATATTAGTAGAAAAGGATTGTGAGCTCAGTAAAGACCTTGGAAGAAAGCCCATTTGGGTTTAATACAATGATCTCTTATTACATTAGTCCTCTGCAGTGCATTTGGAGAATGTCTCCCGTAGCTGGGAGTTGATTGGATTAGGTCATGTCCAATGGGATGGGGTTTACTTCAATGTGGAGTGGAGTGGACATTTATATTTTTATCTCTTTAAAAGAGTTGAAATACACTGTAGGGCTTTCCCCTGTTCACAGACTAAATCCACTGCATGGAAGAGGAGGCTCCCAGTGTACTGCTATACCTCTGATCTCCCATCTGTAGGCTACTGACCAGAACACAATGGTACGGTTCATCAGAAACCTGACCAGACATTTTGTTTTTCTGTGATTGTAGTAATCAACATCCACCATGTTAAAGATTTATTCTTGATCTACTCTACTGCGTATATCATAATATTTTCTAAACCCTATGAAACGGCTCAATGCCTCAAATTGTTTTGTTGTTGGACTTTGTACAGTGTTGTATAAGAAAGAATACTTTATAGTACAGGGCATGAAATTAATCAATATATAAAGTCAGTTAATAAGGACAAATTCTACACATATAATATTTTCCAATAATTACAGATATAGGTTTCTCTCTGTGTTATGGCTCATTATGTGCTCTCTCTGCAAATGAAAACTACGTGATGTGCATTAATCCAGTATAATTTGTCTATTTTTAAATAAATCCCTGCTAACCGATAAGGTTGTAATTTTACAGTACTTCCTCGCAACAACAACAGCGCATTGTAAAGCAACAATACTATTCTCAACGCTTTGTATCGTGATTGGTTCATACTCGCCACGCATGGAAATCTACACCAATCAGATATTTTATCATATTTCACAGGGATCATCTTCACTAGCCAATAGATATGCGGCATTGGTGTAACTAGGCACGTCTGTCCAATGAGATAAAGCAGGAGGAAGGTCTATTTGATTTTCCGTCACCTGGTGTGGAGCGCCGTTCTGCGTGCCAAGCACAGACATAGGAGAGGTGAAGGAGTTAGACCCGAAGGAGTTGGACCCGAAGGAATTGGACCCAAAGGAGTTGGACCCAAAGAAATTGGACACAAAGCTTTAATAAAATCATTTAAACATAGCTATCTAAGTCGTAACTTCTCGCTTTATCCGATGGCTGCTTTAACTTAGATTGTAAAACAACACGTTTTATTCTTTTTCAAAGTCATGGTTGAGAAGATAGCTCGTAGTTATTAACTTGTTACCCCTACGGGAGTGTTTTCCGGTGTTTACCACTACCCCGGTGTCGCCGTTACCTCTCCGGCCCCTGGGCCTCCTCTCTCTCTTCTGCCTCTCAACAAACCTCCATCTGGAAACATGGTGTCGTGGATGATCTCCAGAAGCGTTGTGTAAGTTAAGGGCGAATTTTAATATTGTATTTTGCTGAAATGATAATTTATAACTTTTTTTTTTAAAGGTGTTTTCTATAGCTAGCTGTAACCAACGTTACAAGTTTAGCTAGCTAACCAATTAGCATGCTAACGCTAATGTTAGCATGGCACTTTTTAAATTACTTTTAGGCAAAGCAATTTCGCTTATTGTATGGTATTCATTTCGAAGTTATATATTTGGAGAAGTTATGTAAAAAAAAATATATATATAAAGTCGTAATTTTGTCAACATTTGAATAAGAACTATTAGCTAACGTTAGCTAGCAAGCTGTCTTAACGTTAGCTTGTTGTTGTTTAGGTGTTTGGTCCTGTAAGAGTTGTAGCATTAGGATGTTGTTTAGCTACTTGTTAACTAGCTAGAGGCAGGTCAGCAAGTCAACTTATACTGTCTGGAAACTAGTTAAGTTAGTTAGCGCTGCTGTGTGGACTGGGGGTAGATTTAGTGGTAGGATGTTGTTTCGGGTGAAGTTTGTGGTGTAATTGAAGCACGGAATGTGTTGCGGTTCGGACAAAAAGTTGGATTCAGATTCAGTTTATTTGATAGCGAAGGACACATTTCACTTTACGTCAAGTAGAGTTCCTAGAGAGAATACATATGTCTTTGCTGACAGGAAACTATGTTATTGTTGTTGTAAAGCCGGCTAAGTTATATTGTGGTAGGGTTATTTTCTGTCGCCGTCCACCAGCATAATGCACAACTCAAGTAGCCCAACCAACTCCCATGACTACTAGTTAGCTTGCTGAACCACACAAGTATGTGAGACCAGATGATGGATGAGTTTGTACATTTTTAGAGAAAGAAAACGCCCTAGTTTTTTTTTTTACTCTGAGCTCCTCTCACAACTCATGGTCCAGTACAATTACATAACTGTACTGTAGGCCACAGTACATAGGAGGGGGGAGAGACTGCTTCAGGTGTGATTGGGAGAAGAGACAGCACAGTATTTACAGTCTACTCAGTGTCATGTTCTTCCACTGTAGACGACACTGGACATGAGTCACTGGTAAAGGCATCCTGTCAATGCTTCAAAACAATCAGACAATTCATTTAAAAGTAATACATAAGTGAAAGCATTAGATAACATTTGTTTTAGTCTATAGGGCTAGCTAGCCATATGCATTAGATAGCATATGTTCTAGTATACAGGGCTAGCTAGCTAGCCATATGCATTAGATGACACATGTTCTAGTCTACAGGGCTAGCTAGCCATATGCATTAGATAACATATGTTCTAGTCTACAGGGCTAGCTAGCCATATGCATTAGGTAACACATGTTCTAGTCTACAGGGCTAGCTAGCTAGCCATATGCATTAGATAACACATGTTCTCGTCTACAGGGCTAGCTAGCCATATGCATTAGATAACATATGTTCTAGTCTACAGGGCTAGCTAGCCATATGCATTAGGTAACACATGTTCTAGTCTACAGGGCTAGCTAGCTAGCCATATGCATTAGATAACACATGTTCTCGTCTACAGGGCTAGCTAGCCATATGCATTAGATAACATATGTTCTAGTATACAGGGCTAGCTAGCCATATGCATTAGATGACACATGTTCTAGTCTACAGGGCTAGCTAGCTAGCCATATGCATTAGATAACACATGTTCTAGTCTACAGGGCTAGCTAGCCATATGCATTAGATAACACATGCTGTAGTCTACAGGGCTAGCTAGCCATATTACGCTGCAGACAAGTTAACTTGGCAGTTAAGGTCTGCCTGTATCCATGTTTAGCGTTTACAGTTCTAAGTCTGAAGTCTTGAGGGCAGAACGAGGCTCAATGCACTGATTCTGACCTCTCTTCCTGTCCGCTTTCACCGAATCAAATTAACCTGCCATGTGGTTGATCACATGATTTTAATTCACCAATGACAAAAATAACTTCAAGTTACTGGGGCATGTATTGTAGAGTTTCTTTAAGTGGCTATTACAGTTATTTAACCACGTTATGGTTTAGTGGATTATCTTGTCTCCCAAGTCACGGTGAACCTTGTGTAAAACCAGTTTTTCCCAGACTGCTGTGTGGCGTTGGCTGGGTCCTTTTCATACCTTTCCATAGGTTAGTCATTATAAGGCGTGTTTATGAGTGATTTGTTTTTGAGGCATCGTGGAATAGGAATGTGAAATGAGTCATGTAATATACAATGGACTCAACTCACTGTTTATGGATGATTTACATTTGCTTACATCAATGGAAATGTTGGGGGTTCAATTTTTTGTTTTTCTAACTACACTGAACAAAAATAGAAACTCAAAATGCAACAATTTCAAAGTTACAGTTCATATGAGGAAATCAGTCAATTTAAATAAATAAATTAGGCCCTAATCTATGGATTTCACATGACTGGGAATACAGATAAGCATCTGTTGGTACATACAGCACCTTCGGAAAGTATTCAGACCCCTTGACTTTTTCCACATTTTTGTGTTACAGCCTTATTCTAAAATTACTTTTTTTCCGCCCTCATCAATCTACGCACACTACACACATAATGACAAAGCAAAAACTGGTTTTTAGACATGGTTGTTAATTTATATTTAGAAAACTAATTTACTCAGTACTTTGTTGACGCAGCGATTACAGCCTCGAGTCATCTTGGGTATGACGCGACAAGCTTGGCACACCTGTATTTGGGGAGTTTCTCCCATTCTTCTCTGCAGATCCTCTCAAGCTCTGTCAGGTTGGATGGGGAGCGTTGTTGTATAACTATTTTCCCTCAACATAGCATAGCATAGCTATTACAATCCTGACTATTCTCTCTGTTCCCGCCACTGAAAAACATCCCCACAGCATGATGCTTCCACCACCATGCTTCACCGTAGGGATGGTGCCAGGTTTCCTCCAGACGTGACGCTTGGCATTTAGGCCAAAGAGTTCAATCTTGGTTTCATCAGACCAGAGAATCTTGTTTATTATGGTCTGAGAGTCCTTTAGGTGCCTTTTAGCAAACTCCAAGCGGAGTGGCTTCCGTCTGGCCTCTCTACTAGACAGATGGCTGGTCTCAGACGATCCTGCAGGTGGCGAAGCCGATGTGGAGGTCCTGGGCTGGCGTGGTTACATGTGGTCTGTGGTTGAGGCCGGTTGGATGAAATGACAAATGATCTAAATTGACGTTGGAGGCGGCTTCTCTGGCAGAAGCTCTGGTGGACATTCCTGCAGTCAGCATGCCAATTGCATGCTCCGTCATCATATCTTGGCAAAGGAGAAATGCTCCCTAACAGGGATGTAAACAAATTTGTGCATAAAAATATGCTTTTTGTGTGTATGGAAAAATGTCTGGCATCTTTTATTTTGGCTCATGAAACATGGGATCAACACTTTGTTTTTCTATTGTTTTTACTTCTACTGGAACGTTGTGATTTTAGTTAGGATAATGACCAGGACAGATCTAATTATAAAGGGCTGGAATTTTAACTCGTCTATATTTTTCCCAACGCAGTTAATCCTAAACTACGCTCTGTTATTCAGAGGGCCGTTCTACAGCGCTTTGAGCGCTCTCCAAGTCTCCAAGTCAGGAAGTGAATATCACGTAGTGCGGAATAACAGTGACCGATCAATAACATTTGCCCTTGTATTTAGGCCTGCATTATGGTAGGACATGATGATGATGATGGTGATGATGATGATGATGATGATGATGATAATAGGCCTGCATTATGGTAGGACATGATGATGATGATGATGATGATGATGATAATAGGCCTGCATTATGGTAGGACATGATGATGATGATGATGATGATGATAATAGGCCTGCATTATGGTAGGACATGGTGATGATAATAGGCCTGCATTATGGTAGGACATGGTGATGATAATAGGCCTGCATTATGGTAGGACATGGTGACGATAATAGGCCTGCATTATGGTAGGACATGGTGATGATAATAGGCCTGCATTATGGTAGGACATGGTGATGATAATAGGCCTGCATTATGGTAGGACATGGTGATGATGATAGGCCTGCATTATGGTAGGACATGGTGATGATGATAGGCCTGCATTATGGTAGGACATGGTGATGATGATAGGCCTGCATTATGGTAGGACATGGTGATGATAATAGGCCTGCATTATGGTAGGACATGGTGATGATAATAGGCCTGCATTATGGTAGGACATGGTGATGATAATAGGCCTGCATTATGGTAGGACATGGTGATGATAATAGGCCTGCATTATGGCAGGACATGGTGATGATAATAGGCCTGCATTATGGTAGGACATGGTGATGATAATAGGCCTGCATTATGGTAGGACATGGTGATGATAATAGGCCTGCATTATGGTAGGACATGGTGATGATAGGCCTGCATTATGGCAGGACATGGTGATGATAATAGGCCTGCATTATGGTAGGACATGGTGATGATAATAGGCCTGCATTATGGTAGGACATGGTGATGATAATAGGCCTGCATTATGGTAGGACATGGTGATGATAATAGGCCTGCATTATGGTAGGACATGGTGATGATGATAGGCCTGCATTATGGTAGGACATGGTGATGATAGGCCTGCATTATGGCAGGACATGGTGATGATAATAGGCCTGCATTATGGTAGGACATGGTGATGATAATAGGCCTGCATTATGGTAGGACATGGTGATGATAATAGGCCTGCATTATGGTAGGACATGGTGATGATAATAGGCCTGCATTATTGCAGGACATGGTGATGATAATAGGCCTGCATTATGGTAGGACATGGTGATGATAATAGGCCTGCATTATGGTAGGACATGGTGGTGATAATAGGCCTGCATTATGGTAGGACATGGTGGTGATAATAGGCCTGCATTATGGTAGGACATGGTGATGATAATAGGCCTGCATTATGGTAGGACATGGTGATGATAATAGGCCTGCATTATGGCAGGACATGGTGATGATAATAGGCCTGCATTATGGCAGGACATGGTGATGATAATAGGCCTGCATTATGGTAGGACATGGTGATGATAATAGGCCTGCATTATGGTAGGACATGGTGATGATAATAGGCCTGCATTATGGTAGGACATGGTGACGATAATAGGCCTGCATTATGGTAGGACATGGTGATGATAATAGGCCTGCATTATGGTAGGACATGGTGACGATAATAGGCCTGCATTATGGTAGGACATGGTGACGATAATAGGCCTGCATTATGGTAGGACATGGTGACGATAATAGGCCTGCATTATGGTAGGACATGGTGATAATAGGCCTGCATTATGGCAGGCAGCTGATAGTTAAATGACTCTTTCCATCCTTACCTTAGAAGGTCCCTGTCTCTGCGCTGATGGCCTGTGAGTGAGACAACGCTAGCTAGCCAACGGGAGCCTAGTAATACTGAATAACGGGGCGTCGTTTTGGCTTAACTGCGTTGGGGGGGAAAGGAAAGATGCAATTTTTAACCATAAAATATGTCTGAAAGGACTGTAGCAGCAGATGTGTATTTCCACAGAGGAAAGCCCTCAGCCCTTTACCCTGTAGCTGAAACCAGATGTCGGAGGTGAGCTCTCTGCCTGGATCTTAAAATCCTAACTCTGTCTTTATCCCAGTAACTCTACATCTGACTCTCTCCCAGGCGTCATGCTAGGAGCCGTGAGCGAGTGGTGGGTGTGCTGTCAGAGATTACAGTTTATTTTGTATTTTATTTTTTACCAGAACTGGGAAAGTTAATCTAAAACAGAATCTCAAGGCTTGTGTACGGGTGTATTTTTTTCAGCTGCATGCTGCTAGTGAGGCCCCATTTCACACAATTGTTTCAAGAAGCCTCTCTGCAGGCTCTGTCTCCTTCATGTTCAAGGTTTATGGAGAAATATTCCTCCTTCCCTGTGTGAAAATACTACGGCCTTCCCCGAGCAGGACGGGGTCTATTTCTGCAGGCCAGGCAAACAATGATTTATGTTTTATTTGGATAGTTCATCTGTAGATGCTCTACAGACTAACACTAGCTCTAACCTTCACCCTTCTCCTAACCCTTAACATGAACCCTAACCTCTTAACCCTTATCCTAAGCCTAAACTTAACCCTAGCCTTAATGTTAACCCTTAACTCTAGCCTTAACGTTAACCCTTATCCTAAGCCTAAACCTAACCCTTATCCTAAGCCTAAACTTAACCCTAGCCTTAACGTTAACCCTTATCCTAACCGTTAACCGTAGCAAGTAATTGCTTATCAACAGGTAGTTTGTTGATAGTATGACCATCCTGTAATACTATCCAAATAAAGCGTGACCCAATGATTGTGTCCCAGAGACCTGACCGTGGGGCACCAGGACAGCCTCTCCTTCAACGTCAGCAAGTCAAAGGAGCTGATGGTAGACTACAGGAAATGGAGGGCTGAGCACACCCCCGTTCACGTCGACGGGGCTGTAGTGGAGCGGGTTGAGGAAACGGAGGGCTGAGCACGCCCCCGTTCACGTCGACGGGGCTGTAGTGGAGCGGGTCGAGGTCACGTCGACGGGGCTGTAGTGGAGCGGGTCGAGGTCACGTCGACGGGGCTGTAGTGGAGCGGGTCGAGGTCACGTCGACGGGGCTGTAGTGGAGCGGGTCGAGGTCACGTCGACGGGGCTGTAGTGGAGCGGGTCGAGGTCACGTCGACGGGGCTGTAGTGGAGCGGGTTGAGAGCGTCCAGTTCCACTGTGTTCGCATCAATAGCAATCTATCGTGGTCCAAACGCACCTACGCAGTCGTGAAGATGGTACCCTCACATCCTCAAAGTTCTTCAGCTACACCATTGAGAGCGTTTTGACTGACTGCTTGATATCCCACCGCAAGGCGCTACAGAGGGTAGTGCGTACGGCCCAGTACATCCCTGGGGCCAAGCTTCCTGCTATCCAGGACCTCTATACCAGGCGGTGTCAGAGGAAGGCCCAAGACTCCAGCCACGCTTGTCATAGACTGTTCTCTGTTTCCGCACGGCAAGCGGTACCGATACACCAAGTCTGGATCCAAACAGAACCCTGAAAAGCTTCTACCCACAAGACATAACACTACCAAATAGCTACCATTTCACTGTTAGTCCACTACTGTTGTTTACCAAGCATGTGACAAATAAAAAATAAAAAAAAGATTTTATCAACTCCAAACATGAAATTGCTTCTGAGTATCCCTGAGAGTATAGCTAACCTACTGCTATCTGGGGGGGTCTGGGAGGGGTGATGGTCTGGGAGGGGTGATGGTCTGATGGTCTGGTCTGATGGTCTCGTGATGGTCTCCTGATGCTGATGGTCTGGGAGTGGTGATGGTCTCCTGATGGTGATGGTCTCCTGATGCTGATGGTCTGGGAGTGCTGCCTGAACTCAATGCGCTCTAAACAGTCATTTCCTTACACTACCTAATACAGCTGAATATACTGTAGGCAGCCTGTTGATATCCTACAGGACAGATCCTGCTCAAACAGAAGAACTTGGTGAGGTGTGATAATATGAACAGGCTTTATAATTAGTCCACCATTTTTAATGTAAAGCTTAGTTGTTGCTGTCCAGTAGGAAGTGATGTTGTTGTTTTCTTCCCAGTGTAAATCTACCTCCATGGTGTGTTTACCTCCTGCTGTCTGTGTTGTGGGTGGCGATAAATTAAGATGATTTTTAAAGAACAGCAGCCAAATTAAGGAGAAATGGCACCTAATTAACTAAGCAGACCACCATTTTAATTTAACAAGTCGCTGTTACATGGAAGGACTTTTTACAAATTACCTTCCTTCCTTCCCTGTTGTGAGGGAGGCTGAGGGAAAGGACTGTCTGACTACAGCCTCCCTCCCTCCCTCCCTGTTGTGAGGGAGGCTGAGGGAAAGGACTGTCTGACTGACTGACAGCCAACCAGGACTATTCTTAGAGCCCCTGTGTAGCTCCTCTGCTGTTTCTATGGCAACATCTAAATAAACTCTGTTGTGGGGACTAGTGAGGTGGGTCCCTGGACAGAGGCCATGAAACACACAACGAACAGGAAGAGAATTTAACTCTCATACGCTCACCGGCCAGTTTATTAGGTACACCTATCTAGTACTGGGTTGGATCCTCCAGAACGCTGTGAATTCTTCAGGGAATCAATTTTTATAAAGGGACCTTGAATAAAGAAAAACCTTGGAATGAGTAGATGTGTCTAAACTTTTGACTGGTGCTGTGTGTAAAGAGATTTCAGTTTTTATTTAAAAAACAGTTGTTGCTTTGTTGATTATGTGGTGGGGGGAAAGTACACATTATAGAATAAGGCTGTAATGTAGCAAAATGTGGAAATAGTCAAGGGGTCTGAATATTTTCCGCATGCACTGTACATGCATACATGCATACATGCATACATGCATACATGCATACATGCATACATGCATACATGCATACATGCATACATGCATAGATACATAGATAGATAGTGACTCCTCACTGCAGCCCTGTCTCCGATCAGGTCAGAGAGAATCCTATAGGGACTATATATACTGCTCAAAAAAATTAAGGGAACACTAAAATAACACATCCTAGATCTGAATGAAAGAAATAATCTTATGAAATACTTTTTTCTTTACATAGTTGAATGTGCTGACAACAAAATCAAACAAAAATAATCAATGGAAATCCAATTTATCAACCCATGGAGGTCTGGATTTGGAGTCACACTCAAAATTAAAGTGGAAAACCACACTAAAGGCTGATCCAACTTTGATGTAATGTCCTTAAAACAAGTCAAAATGAGGCTCAGTAGTGTGTGTGGCCTCCACGTGCCTGTATGACCTCCCTACAACGCCTGGGCATGCTCCTGATGAGGTGGCGGATGGTCTCCTGAGGGATCTCCTCCCAGACCTGGACTTAAGCATCCGCCAACTCCTGGACAGTCTGTGGTGCAACGTGGCGTTGGTGGATGGAGCGAGACATGATGTCCCAGATGTGCTCAATTGGATTCAGGTCTGGGGAACGGGCTGGCCAGTCCATAGCATCAATGCCTTTCTCTTGCAGGAACTGCTGACACACTCCAGCCACATGAGGTCTAGCATTGTCTTGCATTAGGAGGAACCCAGGGCCAACCGCACCAGCATATGGTCTCACAAGGGGTCTGAGGATCTCATCTCGGTACCTAATGGCAGTCAGGCTACCTCTGGCGAGCACATGGAGGGCTGTGTGCGGCCCCCCAAAGAAATGCCACCCCACACCATGACTGACCCACCGCCAAACCGGTCATGCTGGAGGATGTTGCAGGCAGCAGAACGTTCTCCACGGCGTCTCCAGACTCTGTCACGTCTGTCACGTGCTCAGTGTGAACCTGCTTTCATCTGTGAAGAGCACAGGGCGCCAGTGGCGAATTTGCCAATCTTGGTGTTCTCTGGCAAATGCCAAACGTCCTGCATGGTGTTGGGCTGTAAGCACAACCCCCACCTGTGGACGTCGGGCCCTCATACCACCCTCATGGAGTCTGTTTCTGACCGTTTGAGCAGACACATGCACATTTGTGGCCTGCTGGAGGTCATTTTGCAGGGCTCTGGCAGTGCTCCTCCTGCTCCTCCTTGCATAAAGGCGGAGGTAGCGGTCCTGCTGCTGGGTTGTTGCCCTCCTACGGCCTCCTCCACGTCTCCTGATGTACTGGCCTGTCTCCTGGTAGCGCCTCCATGCTCTGGACACTACGCTGACAGACACAGCAAACCTTCTTGCCACAGCTCCCATTGATGTGCCGTCCTGGATGAGCTGCACTACCTGAGCCACTTGTGTGGGTTGTAGACTCCGTCTCATGCTACCACTAGAGTGAAAGCACCGCCAGCATTCAAAAGTGACCAAAACATCAGCCAGGAAGCATAGGAACTGAGAAGTGGTCTGTGGTCTCCACCTGCATTCCATTTGCACAACACAACAGCATGTGAAATTTATTGTCAATCAGTGTTGCTACCTAAGTGGACAGTTTGATTTCACAGAAGTGTGATTGACTTGGAGTTACATTGTGTTGTTTAAGTGTTCCCTTTATTTTTTTTGAGCAGTATATAATACATTGAGTATATCCCATATGGCAGCATCCTCTATATAGTGCACTACTTTAGACCAGGGCCCCATGGGTAGTGCACTACTTTAGACCAGGGCCCCATGGGTAGTGCACTACTTTAGACCAGGGCTCATGGGTAGTGCACTACTTTAGACCGGGGCCCCATGGGTAGTGCACTACTTTAGACCGGGGCCCCATGGGTAGTGCACTACTTTAGACCGGGGCCCCATGGGTAGTGCACTACTTTAGACCGGGGCCCCATGGGTAGTGCACTACTTTAGACCAGGGCTCATGGGTAGTGCACTACTTTAGACCGGGGCCCCATGGGTAGTGCACTACTTTAGACCGGGGCCCCATGGGTAGTGCACTACTTTAGACCGGGGCCCCATGGGTAGTGCACTACTTTAGACCGGGGCCCCATGGGTAGTGCACTACTTTAGACCGGGGCCCCATGGGTAGTGCACTACTTTAGACCGGGGCCCCATGGGTAGTGCACTACTTTAGACCAGGGCCCCATGGGTAGTGCACTACTTTATACCAGGGCCCCATGGGTAGTGCACTTTAAAGGGAATAGGATGCCATTTGGCATACAGCTTTACATCTGGTATGGGTCATCCACTCACTGGGACGTGCTGGGTTGGGGGGGTTCTCTTCCTGAGTCCTCACTGAACCCAATACCCCCTCCCAGAACCCCTCCCTGAACCCAATCCCCCCTCCCTGAACCCAATACCCAATACCCCCTCCCTGAACCCAATACCCCCTCCCTGAACCCAATACCCCCTCCCAGAACCCAATACCCCCTCCCAGAACCCAATACCCCCTCCCAGACAAGCCTGAACCCCAGGATGTAAACGAAGAGCACATGTTGGATCAAAAAACAGTCACAGCTCCCCCTATGTGTAGGGAGTGGTAGTGCATCCTAACACCAGGCTACATGGAGGACGACAGGAAACTCAGGAGGCTGTTAAACAGTCACAGCTCCCCCTATGTGTAGGGAGTGGTAGTGCATCCTAACACCAGGCTACATGGAGGACGACAGGAAACTCAGGAGGCTGGTTTAGTACAGCAGCACTTAGTTGCCTGTGATTATGATGCTTTCGGTGTAGCTTGTTGTTGCTTTGGTTTAACTGAATGTGTCCTTTTGTGTGTTTTCTCTTGGTGGTAAATGATTTGCCTTGACGCTGATAGTTTCATATTTCTCTGGTCTCCACACAGGCTCGTCTTCGGGACCCTGTATCCTGCATACTATTCCTACAAAGCAGTGAAAACCAAAAATGTCAAGGAATATGTAAGTACAAAGACCCTTATTTCAACATCATTGATTTCATCGTGTGTGTGTGTGTGTGTGTGTGTGTGTGGGGTTCCCCCAAGGGCGTAAGACGAGGGTGTGTCTTCTATGAGTTTGAAACGCAGCCCGTGTCTAGTCTGAAGGTATTGAGAACAAGTCCAGGCATGTGAATGGGAGTTAACTGCCTATGACTGGAACAAACACATTGACATGCCAATCTGTGGAGACGTGCAGCAGGCTGGACTCCTGTCCTCACTAGAATAAACCAAGCAGGGGCCTTACAGGAACGCTATGTTGAGCGTGTGGCCAACAGGTTTTAGGAGAGGTTCTTTAGGAGGATATCATCCGTCTCCTCTCCTCCAATTTCTTTTTTTCTCTCCGTTGTTTACTTCATTCCACGCAGATAAGGCTGTGCGGTATATTGTATTTTACTATAGACGGACCACTGAGTTTTTACGTTACCTTCTATAACGGTATCTGAATGTTTTGGTTTGTTAAATGTGATACGCGGTGTGTAACGTCCATGTTTATAGTTTACTACGTTAGTTGAGTCCACTCACTCACTCACTCACTCACTCACTCACTCACTCACTCACTCACTCACTCACTCACTCACTCACTCACTCACTCACTCACTCACTCACTCCCGCACTCAAGGAGTGCTTGTTGTCTCTTGCGTTCAGTCTGCCTGGTCAATGCAGCACAAGCAACAATGATGCCATTTCCACTTTGCTTCTTTAATAGAAATCCACCAGCATTTCTATAATGACACTTTGTGTTCCTTACATCTGCAAACGGCTAGTTTTGTCTTTTAGCAAGTTGGCCTAAATCTTGTTCGCCGCTAGTTAGCTGGCTAGCTAGTAAATGTACTGAGTCGGAGCAAACAGCTAACTATATAGCCTGATAAATACCTTTTTGATGGTGGAGGCCTAAATTAGCATGTTTGTGCAACAGTGTCTTCTAAATCAAAGAGGAGCAGGTGAAGCTTGAATATGTTAGCTACATGAAGTAGCTAAGAGAACATTTTAATGTAACCAAAGATGATAGGGTCCCCTAGGAAACCCTGACCAACACTTTGGTTCCTACCCTGTCACAATAATGCCACTGACATTTTAATTCATTGTCATGTCAAACAACACTTTTATTCAAAGTGCCTACTTATCTTCTAACTATATAATTCGAATAATCATCATTTTTTCCCCCGTTATTCCAACAGTTCGCCCAAGTGTTCTGATCTAAATCGCAAGTTAAATCGCAATTGCAACGTTTGGTTAAATATAAGGCCTAGATTATTTACCCATATCGTGCAGCCCTACATGGCAGTGTGGAAATGATCTCAAAGGAGTGCAGGAAATTCAGAAATATAAATTGGTTGAAGTTTATTTGAACCGGAATAAAACAATCAGAATGGAGAAAGACCCATTTTGAAATTACTTAGAATATATGTGTTGTCACACTCTACTCATAAAGCATTATGATATTTTTGCCGTTATATCTCCCAGCATGCACCCAGACAACTTCTTTTTAAAGAATTGTGTTGTGTAGTATTATTGCCTGTCCCAGTTTCATAGACACAGCATCATATCTATCAAGGCAGAAGTGGTGTTTTAGTAATATTTTATTAGGATCCCTAATTATCTGTTTCCCAAGGCAGTGGCTGCTCTTCCTGGGGTCCAAACAGGAACCAGAACACCACAAACGGAATGAATACATAATATTCATAACACTACATACAGTGCATTCGCAAAGTACTCAGACCCCTTTTTCCTCTGTTTTTTTGTTACGTTACAGCCTTGTTCTAAATTTGTTTAAATAAAACATTTTCTTTATCAGTCTACATACAGTAACCCTATAATGACAAAGGGAATACAGGTTATTATAATTTTTCGCAAATGTATTTGTGTTCAGACCTTTTGAGCGCAGGTGCTTCCTGTTTCCATTGATCATCCTTGAGATGCTTCTACAACTTGATTGGAGTCCACCTGTGGTAAATTTAAATTGATTGGACGTGATTTGGAAAGGCACACACCTGTCTAAACTACCGGTCAAAAGGTTTACAACACCTACTCATTCGGGGGTTTTTATTTATTTATGTTTTTACTATTTTCTACATTGTAGAATAATAGTAAAGTCATCAACTATGAAATAACACATATGGAATCAAGTAGTAACCAAAAAAGTGTTAAACAAATCAAAAATATATTTTATGTTTGAGATTCTTCAAAGTAACCACCCTTTGCCTTGATGACAGCTTTGCACACTTGGCATTCTCTCAACCAGTTTCACCTGGAATGCTTTTCCAACAGTCTTGAAGGATATTCCCATAATATGCTAGGCACTTGTTGGCTGCTTTTCTCTACGGACTCTGCGGTCCGACTCATCCCAAACCATCTCAATTGGGTTGAGGTCAGGTGATTGTGGAGGCCAGGTCATCTGATGCAGCACTCCATCACTCTCCTTCTTGGTCAAATAGCCCTAACACAGTCTGAAGTTGTGTTGGTTCATTGTCCTGTTGAAGAACAAATGATAATCCCACTAAGCCCAAATTTAGGCCCACTTAACCAGCATGGCTACCACAGCATTCTGCAGTGATATGCCATCCCATCTGGTTTGGGCTTAGTGGGACTATCATTTGTTGTTAGATTAACATTAGCATGTATTGTTATACTGGGTCTAGTGATCAGGGAACGACTGGAGCCTTCAGAGCTGATCTTAGAAGACCTTTTCACAATCCGGAAAGGACCGGCACTCGGACCTGTGAGTTAAGACGTTCTGTTATCAAGTCTTACACTTTCTAGATACTAAATGTACAAGCAAAAAAAAGTGTAGGACCTACTTAATAAGACTGTTGTCATTCACGGCAGTAACTGGGACATGTGGACTAGTGTCAAGATTTTGAAAGTTTAATTTCAGTAGATCCTCCAGTCAGACTTTAACCGGCTGGGTTTGGTTGTAGAACACATTTCAGAACGTCATGACTGTGGCTCGTATTTAAATGCACACTGAACGGCAGACTAGTAATGGAGAAACCTCTCCTGAAAATAGCCTGGACAAATCACGCTTCATGTTGTTGCTCTTTTCATAGTTGCTTGTTTGTTCTGAAGTAAATACAAAGATCGAAATGATGTAACTATCTGTGTATACGACTACACATACACATAGGACTATAGTTAGGACTACACATACACATGGGACTATAGTTAGGACTACAGATAGGACTATAGTTAGGACTACACATACAGATAGGACTATAGTTAGGACTAGACATACAGATAGGACTACACATACACATGGGACTATAGTTAGGACTACACATACAGATAGGACTATAGTTAGGACTACACATGGGACTATAGTTAGGACTACACATGGGACTACAGATAGGACTACACATACAGATGGGACTGTAGTTAGGACTACAGATGGGACTGTAGTTAGGACTACAGATGGGACTGTAGTACAGATGGGACTGTAGTTAGGACTACAGATGGGACTGTAGCTGACTGCTGAGCCCATGTAAAGTGAAGTACTGTTATACTTATTTTCTGTTGCCAGTGCCTTGTATGTTATAACAGAAATAATATTTTCAACAACTGTATTTGAGAGAGAGACACTGCCTCCCAAACTGATTGCAGCCTTCAGGCCTGCTGTGTGAACAAGGCTTTAGTTACAAATGAGGAGTAATCTAGCTGGAACAATAATCTAGCTGGAACAATAATCTCCCTGGAACAATAATCTAGCTGGAACAATAATCTCCCTGGAACAATAATCTCCCTGGAACAAGTTGATGTCTCATTTCTCAGAGCCCGCGGCTCGCTGGCCTGTTGGCCTGTAGCCTGCTGGCCTGTTGGCCTGTAGCCTGTTGGCCTGTAGCCTGTTGGCCTGTAGCCTGTTGGCCTGTAGCCTGTAGCCTGTTGGCCTGTAGCCTGCTGGCCTGTAGCCTGCTGGCCTGTAGCCTGTTGGCCTGTAGCCTGTTGGCCTGTAGCCTGTTGGCCTGTAGCCTGCTGGCCTGTAGCCTGCTGGCCTGTAGCCTGCTGGCCTGTAGCCTGTTGGCCTGTTGGCCTGTTGGCCTGTTGGCCTGTAGCCTGTTGGCCTGTAGCCTGTTGGCCTGTAGCCTGTTGGCCTGTAGCCTGTTGGCCTGTAGCCTGTTGGCCTGTTAGCCTGTTGGCCTGTTGGCCTGTTGGCCTGTTGGCCTGTAGCCTGTTGGCCTGTAGCCTGTTGGCCTGTAGCCTGCTGGCCTGTTAGCCTGTAGCCTGTTAGCCTGTTGGCCTGTTGGCCTGTTGGCCTGTTGGCCTGTTAGCCTGTTGGCCTGTTGGCCTGTTGGCCTGTTGGCCTGTTGGCCTGCTGGCCTGCTGGCCTGCTGGCCTGCTGGCCTGTTGGCCTGTAGCCCTGTAGCCTGTTGGCCTGTAGCCTGTTGGCCTGTAGCCTGTTGGCCTGTTGGCCTGTAGCCTGTTGGCCTGTTGGCCTGTTGGCCTGTTGGCCTGCTGGCCTGTTGGCCTGTAGCCTGCTGGCCTGTAGCCTGTTAGCCTGTTAGCCTGTTGGCCTGTTAGCCTGTTGGCCTGTTGGCCTGTTGGCCTGTTGGCCTGCTGGCCTGTAGCCCTGTAGCCTGTTGGCCTGTAGCCTGTTAGCCTGTTGGCCTGTTGGCCTGCTGGCCTGTTGGCCTGTAGCCTGTTGGCCTGTTGGCCTGTTGGCCTGTTGGCCTGTTGGCCTGTTGGCCTGCTGGCCTGTTGGCCTGCTGGCCTGTTGGCCTGTTGGCCTGTTGGCCTGTTGGCCTGCTGGCCTGCTGGCCTGTTGGCCTGTTGGCCTGTAGCCTGTTGGCCTGTAGCCTGTTGGCCTGTAGCCTGTTGGCCTGTTAGCCTGTTAGCCTGTAGCCTGTTGGCCTGCTGGCCTGTTGGCCTGTTGGCCTGTTGGCCTGTTGGCCTGTAGACCTGTTGGCCTGTTGGCCTGTTGGCCTGTTAGCCTGCTGGCCTGTAGCCTGTTAGCCTGTTGGCCTGTTAGCCTGTTGGCCTGTTGGCCTGCTGGCCTGCTGGCCTGTAGCCTGTAGCCTGTTGGCCTGTTGGCCTGCTGGCCTGTTGGCCTGTAGCCTGTTGGCCTGCTGGCCTGTTAGCCTGTTGGCCTGTTGGCCTGCTGGCCTGCTGGCCTGTAGCCTGCTGGCCTGTAGCCTGTTGGCCTGTACTGAGCTGCTCCTGCCTTATTGCAGGCTTCCCTGGTGCTTCTTTTTTGACATAAAAGACTGTAAAGCACCAGCCAATCAGCTCCAAGTGATTTCTAATTCAGGAAATCTGTTCCAAAGTATTCCCATCCATAATAGAGAGATATCCTCTCTCTGTTGTTCCAACAGCTGTATGTCTAGCATACTGTAACATGTATAAAGTGTTGACCATCTCTCTCTCTCTGTTCCAACAGGTCCGCTGGATGATGTACTGGATTGTGTTTGCTCTCTACACCGTAGTGGAGACCATCACAGACCTCACTGTAGCCTGGTAAGACTGAATACAGACCTCACTGTATCCTGGTAAGACTGAATACAGACCTCACTGTAGCCTGGTGAGACTGAATACAGACCTCACTGTAGTGGAGACCATCACAGACCTCACTGTAGCCCGGGGAGACTGAATACAGACCTCACTGTAGCCTGGTAAGACTGAATACAGACCTCACTGTAGTGGAGACTGAATACAGACCTCACTGTAGTGGAGACCATCACAGACCTCACTGTAGCCTGGTAAGACTGAATACAGACCTCACTGTAGTGGAGACTGAATACAGACCTCACTGTAGCCTGGGGAGACTGAATACAGACCTCACTGTAGCCTGGGGAGACTGAATACAGACCTCACTGTAGTGGAGACCATCACAGACCTCACTGTAGCCTGGTAAGACTGAATACAGACCTCACTGTAGTGGAGACTGAATACAGACCTCACTGTAGCCTGGGGAGACTGAATACAGACCTCACTGTAGCCTGGGGAGACTGAATACAGACCTGACTGTAGTCTGGGGAGACTGAATACAGACCTCACTGTAGCCTGGGGAGACTGAATACAGACCGAAGCATTGATTTTATGCTAATTCTTCATTTGGTTGATTGTGCTTGAATGTGTTAAACCAAACAAACAAGCCAATCCCATGTAGTTTTCCGTGTTGTCTTTGATCATCACGCTGTGCTGAAAACAATCCAGGCTTAATGAGATTTAAATGAGATTCAGTCTAATAAATTAATGTTGTTCAGATTTAATGAGGAGCGTCATGTCTGCTGGTTAATAGGATTTCAGCAGTGGATATTAGACTGGCAGAAAATGAATAGCGGCGGTAAGCTAACCCAATGCCTTTCCCTAACCCTAATGCTAACGCTAACCCCAATGCCTTTCCCTAATCCTAACGCTAACCCCAATGCCTTTCCCTAACGCTAACCCCAATGCCTTTCCCTAACGCTAATGCCTTTCCATAACCCTAATGTTAATGCTAACGTCAACCCCAATGCCTTTCCATAACCTTAATGCTAACGCTAACGTCAACCCCAATGCCTTTCCCTAACGCTAACACTAACCCTACCCCAATGCCTTTCCCTAACGCTAACCCTACCCCAATGCCTTTCCCTAACGCTAACCCTACCCCAATGCCTTTCCCTAACGCTAACCCTACCCCAATGCCTTTCCCTAACGCTAACCCTACCCCAATGCCTTTCCCTAATGCTAACCCTAACGCCAACCCCAATGCCTTTCCATAGCCTTAATGCTAACGCTAACGCCAACCCCAATGCCTTTCCCTAACGCTAACGCTAACACTAACCCAATGCCTTTCCCTAACGCTAACCCTACCCCAATGCCTTTCCCTAATGCTAACCCTACCCCAATGCCTTTCCCTAATGCTAACCCTACCCCGATGCCTTTCCATAACCTTAATCTGACCCTCGTTCCTGACCCTAATGTGTTGTCAATAAGACAGAAATGAGCTGTTGGTTAAATCTTTTCTCAAGTGTACTTAGACTTTTTGTTGTACCTGTTCAAATTAACATAATGCTCTCTCTAGGTTCCCCCTGTACTATGAGATATCTGGTCTCTCTCTCTAGGTTCCCCCTGTACTATGCGATATCTGGTCTCTATCTAGGTTCCCCCTGTACTATGAGATATCTGGTTTCTGTCTCTAGGTTCCCCCCTGTACTATGAGATATCTGGTCTCTGTCTCTAGGTTCCCCATGTATTATGAGATATCTGGTCTCTCTCTCTAGATTCCCCCTGTACTATGAGATATCTGGTCTCTCTCTCTAGGTTCCCCCTGTACTATGAGATATCTGGTCTCTCTCTCTAGGTTCTTCCTGTACTATGAGATATCTGGTCTCTCTCTCTAGGTTCCCCCTGTACTATGAGATATCTGGTCTCTAGGTTCCCCCTGTACTATGAGATATCTGGTCTCTCTCTCTAGGTTCCCCCTGTACTATGAGATATCTGGTCTCTCTCTCTAGGTTCTTCCTGTACTATGGGATATCTGGTCTCTCTCTAGGTTCCCCCTGTACTATGAGATATCTGGTCTCTCTCTCTAGGTTCTTCCTGTACTATGGGATATCTGGTCTCTCTCTCTAGGTTCCCCCTGTACTATGAGATATCTGGTCTCTCTCTAGGTTCCCCCTGTACAATGAGATATCTGGTCTCTAGGTTCCCCCTGTACTATGAGATATCTGGTCTCTAGGTTCCCCCTGTACTATGAGATATCTGGTCTCTAGGTTCCCCCTGTACTATGAGATATCTGGTCTCTAGGTTCCCCCTGTACTATGAGATATCTGGTCTCTAGGTTCCCCCTGTACTATGAGATATCTGGTCTCTAGGTTCCCCCTGTACTATGAGATATCTGGTCTCTAGGTTCCCCCTGTACTATGAGATATCTGGTCTCTAGGTTCCCCCTGTACTATGAGATACCTGGTCTCTCTCTCTAGGTTACCCCTGTACTATGAGATATCTGGTCTCTAGGTTCCCCCTGTACTATGAGATATCTGGTCTCTCTCTCTCTAGGTTACCCCTGTACTATGAGATATCTGGTCTCTCTACACCAGAGGACCCAGTGTGTTATGGGTCAGTGTTAACACTGTGTTAATGTAATGTGTTGTCTCTCTCTAGTTTCCCTCTGTACTACGAGATATCTGTTCTCTCTCTCTAGGTTCCCCCTGTACTATGAGATATCTGGTCTCTCTAGGTTCCCCCTGTACTATGAGATATCTGGTCTCTCTACACCAGAGGACCCAGTGTATTATGGGTCAGTGTTAACACTGTGTTAATGTAATGTGTTGTCTCTCTCTAGGTTCCCTCTGTACTACGAGATAAAGATAGCGTTTGTTATCTGGTTGCTGTCTCCATACACCAGAGGAGCTAGTCTCATCTACAGGAAGTGTCTCCATCCTCTACTGTCGTCAAGAGAGAGGGTAAGACTGTCTGACTGAACACTGAGCACTTTGTTAACGGTGTATTGAATGTGTTTTGAATATGAAGCCAAGGCAATAGAAGATTACCTTTTGAATCCTGTATTTGTTTTTAATCCTTCTACAAAAAAAAAAAGCTGGCAGTTGACAAGATATTTTAGCGTTTGTGTTGTCATGGGTGGACATGTTGGTGTTCTGTAAACGGACTCTCTGTGTCTCTGTAACGGTTGTCATCACCAGGAGATAGACGAGTACATTGTCCAGGCCAAGGAGCGAAGCTACGAGACCATGGTGACCTTCGGCAAGCAGGGCCTCAGTATCGCTGCTACTGCAGCTGTCTCCGCAGCTGTCAAGGCAAGTACTGCACGACTCCCCCCCCACCCCACCAGCCCCCCCACCCCCTTGTTACTGGCTGTGACTTTGCTAATATGATGCTTTATTGAGGTAAAATGTACTTACTGTGATATGTGGTTGTCCTACCTAGCTATCTGAAGATGAATGCCCTAACGAAGTCGCTCTGGATAAAGAGTCTGTTAAAGGACTGACGTGGAAACGTGTGTGTGTGTGTGTGTGTGTGTGTGTGTGACCTCCCAGTGTGTGTGATTCTCTATTGGGTGTAACTGGGCAAACGGCAATGCACAGAGTAGAGGTCGACCGATTATGATTTTTCAACGATACTGATTATTGGAGGACCAAACAAAGCCGATACCGATTAATCGGCTGATTTTATTTATATATATATATATAAGTAATGACAATTACAACAATACTGAATTAACACTTATTTTAACTTAATATAATACATCAATAAAATCAATTTAGCCTGAAATAAATAATGAAACATGTTCAGTTTGGTTTAAAGAATGCAAAAACAAAGTGTTGGAGAAGAAGGTAAAAGTGCAATATGTGCCATGTAAAAAAGCTAACGTTTAAGTTCCTTGCTCAGAACATGAGAACATATGAAAGCTGGTGGTTCCTTTTAACATGAGTCCTCAATATTCCCAGGTAAGAAGTTTTAGGTTGTAGTTATTATAGGAATTATAGGACTATTTCTCTCTACCATTTGTATTTCATATACCTTTGACTATTGGATGTTCTTATAGGCACTTTAATATTGCCAGTGTAACAGTATAGCTTCCGTCCCTCTCCTCGCTCCTACCTGGGCTCGAACCAGGAACACATCGACAACAGCCACCCTCGAAGCAGCGTTACCCATGCAGAGCAAGGGGAACAACTACTCCAAGTCTCAGAGCAAGTGACGTTTGAAAAGCTATTAGCGCGCACCTGCTAACTAGCTAGCCATTTCACATCGGTTACACCAGCCTAATCTTGGGAGTTGACAGGCTTGAAGTCATAAACAGCGCAATGCATTGCGAAGGGCTGCTGGCAAACGCACAAAAGTGCTGTTTGAATGAATGCTTACGAGCCTGCTGCTGCCTACCACCGCTCAGTCAGACTGCTCTATCAAATCATAGACTTAATTATAACATAATAACACACAGAAACACGAGCCTTAGGTCATTAATATGGTCGAATCCGGAAACGATCATCTCGAAAACAAAACGTTTTTCCTGTCAGTGAAATACGGAACCGTTCCGTATTTTATCTAACGGGTGGCATCCCTAAGTCTAAATATTCCTGTTACATTGCACAACCTTCAATGTTATGTCATAATTACGTAAAATTCTGGCAAATTAGTTCGCAACGAGCCAGGCGGCCCAAACTGTTGCATATACCCTGACTCTGCGTGCAATGAACACAAAATGACACAATTTCACCTGGTTAATATTGCCTGCTAACCTGGATTTCTTTTAGCTAAATATGCAGGTTTAAAAATATATACTTCTGTGTATTGATTTTAAGAAAGGCATTGATGTTTATGGTTGGAGCAACGTGTACCTAAGCGATTATATGCAACGCAGGACAGGCTAGATAAACTAGTAATATCATCAAACCATATGTAGTTAACTAGTGATTATGATTGATTGATTGATTGTTTTTTATAAGATAAGTTTAATGCTAGCTAGCAACATACCTTGGCTTCTTACTGCATTCGCGTAACAGGCAGGCTCCTCGTGGAGTGCAATGTAAAGCAGGTGGTTAGAGCGTTGGACTAGTTAACCGTAAGGTTGCAAGATTGAATCCCTGAGCTGACAAGGTAAAAATCTGTCGTTCTGCCCCTGAACAAGGCAGTTAACCCACCGTTCCCCGGTAGGCCGTCATTATAAATAAGAATGTGTTCTTAACTGACTTGCCTAGTTAAATAAAGGTCTAAAAAAAATATATATATATAAAAAATAAAAATCGGCCAAATCGGCGTCCCAAAAATCCGATATCCGATTGTAATGAAAACTTGAAATCGGTCCTAATTAATCGGCCATTCCGATTAATCGGTCGACCTCTAGCACAGAACAGCACGTGCCAGTCCCTAGGCTAACAGCAATGCACAGAGCAGCACGTGCCAGTCCCTGGGCTAACAGCAATGCACAGAGCAGCACGTGCCAGTCCCTGGGCTAACAGCAATGCACAGAGCAGCACGTGCCAGTCCCTGGGCTAACAGCAATGCACAGAGCAGCACGTGCCAGTCCCTGGGCTAACAGCAATGCACAGAGCAGCACGTGCCAGTCCCTGGGCTAACAGCAATGCACAGAGCAGCACGTGCCAGTCCCTGGGCTACCAGCAATGCACAGAGCAGCACGTGCCAGTCCCTGGGCTACCAGCAATGCACAGAGCAGCACGTGCCAGTCCCTGGGCTACCAGCAATGCACAGAGCAGCACTTGCCAGTCCCTGGGCTACCAGCAATGCACAGAGCAGCACGTGCCAGTCCCTGGGCTACCAGCAATGCACAGAGCAGCACGTGCCAGTCCCTGGGCTAACAGCAATGCACAGAGCAGCACGTGCCAGTCCCTGGGCTACCAGCAATGCACAGAGCAGCACGTGCCAGTCCCTGGGCTAACAGCAATGAACAGAGCAGCACGTGCCAGTCCCTGGGCTAACAGCAATGCACAGAGCAGCACGTGCCAGTCCCTGGGCTAACAGCAATGCACAGAGCAGCACGTGCCAGTCCCTGGGCTACCAGCAATGCACAGAGCAGCACGTGCCAGTCCCTGGGCTACCAGCAATGCACAGAGCAGCACGTGCCAGTCCCTGGGCTAACAGCAATGCACAGAGCAGCACGTGCCAGTCCCTGGGCTAACAGCAATGAACAGAGCAGCACGTGCCAGTCCCTGGGCTGTGTCATCAGGACTCAACACAGAGGGACTAGTGTTTTGTTCTCCTTTTCTACTCTTAATGGGACTGTTGTTGCTTCAGAGGCAGAGAGAGAGAGAGAGAGAGGGTTCCATGGAGGCGTCAGTCTTGTCTGTTGAAGCCAGAGGGATCTGATTGATTGTGCTGGTATTGTGTCTGATTGGTTGTAACTAACAATATGAACATGCTGGTGTTGTGTCTGATTGGTTGTAACTAACAATATGATCATGCTGGTGTTGAGCCCTGTAACGTCTACCATGAGGACAGAATCCACACATTTAAAATGGAATTCAACAATATTCTAAAATGTATTGACCTTAGTAGGAAATCAACTAAATGTATTGAATATAGTAGGAAATCAACTAAATGTATTGAATATAGTAGGAAATCAACTAAATGTATTGAATATAGTAGGAAATCAACTAAATGTATTGAATATAGTAGGAAATGTACTAAATGTATTGAATATAGTAGGAAATCAACTAAATGTATTGAATATAGTAGGAAATCAACTAAATGTATTGAATATAGTAGGAAATCAACTAAATGTATTGAATATAGTAGGAAATCAACTAAATGTATTGAATATAGTAGGAAATCTACTAAATGTATTGAATATAGTAGGAAATCTACTAAATGTATTGAATATAGTAGGAAATCAACTAAATGTATTGAATATAGTAGGAAATCAACTAAATGTATTGACCTTAGTAGGAAATCAACTAAATGTATTGAATATAGTAGGAAATCAACTAAATGTATTGAATATAGTAGGAAATCAACTAAATGTATTGAATATAGTAGGAAATCAACTAAATGTATTGAATATAGTAGGAAATCTACTAAATGTATTGAATTTAGTAGGAAATCTACTAAATGTATTGCATTTAGTCGGACATGTTACCGTGACGCTCCCTCAGCATGTTACTGTATTTTGTCAGATTACAATAAGATGCTGTAGCCATGATGTCATGAGGAGAGGGGAGGCATTTAGAGGACAGTGTTATCCCCGTGGTGACGCTAACTCTGTGTGTGTGTGTGTGTGTGTGTGTGTGTGTGTGTGTGTGTGTGTGTGTGTGTGTGTGTGTGTGTGTGTGTGTGTGTGTGTGTGTGTGTGTGTGTGTGTGTGTGTGTAGGGCCAGGGAGCGATCACAGAGAAGCTGAGGAGCTTCAGTATGCACGACCTGAGTCAGATACCCCTCGACGACGCAGCAGCCAATCAGATCTATACAGCCCATGCCGGCAACCCTGCCGCGAGCAGGAGGGCGCTCGCCTCAAACTCGACCGACAGAACAGGTAGGACGTGGTGTACACACACACACACACACACACGTCCTTACACCAACCCGTCACCTAGTACCTTCCACTGGTCTGTTAATCATTGATCTGAAGTGGGATCCATTTATACCACAGGAAGACTCTGTTCTCCACCTTCCTCAAACGTCCACATGATTGGGTCTTCTATTGGTTCTGGCTCTCCTCGGGTTAACAGGATCAGTACAGGGAGGGGTTGGTTCTGTTCTCCTCAGGATCAGTACAGGGAGGGGTTTGGTTCTGTTCTCCTCAGGTTAACAGAGGATCAGTACAGGGAGGGGTTTGGTTCTGTTCTCCTCAGGTTAACAGAGGATCAGTACAGGGAGGGGTTGGTTCTGTTCTCCTCAGGTTAACAGAGGATCAGTACAGGGAGGGGTTTGGTTCTGTTCTCCTCAGGTTAACAGAGGATCAGTACAGGGAGGGGGTTGGTTCTGTTCTCCTCGGGTTAACAGAGGATCAGTACAGGGAGGGTTTGGTTCTGTTCCCCTCAGGTTAACAGAGGATCAGTACAGGGAGGGGTTTGGTTCTGTTCTCCTCAGGTTAACAGAGGATCAGTACAGGGTTGGTTCTGTTCTCCTCGGGTTAACAGAGGATCAGTACAGGGAGGGGTTGGTTCTGTTCTCCTCAGGTTAACAGAGGATCAGTACAGGGAGGGGTTGGTTCTGTTCTCCTCAGGATCAGTACAGGGAGGGGTTTGGTTCTGTTCTCCTCAGGTTAACAGAGGATCAGTACAGGGAGGGGTTTGGTTCTGTTCTCCTCAGGTTAACAGAGGATCAGTACAGGGAGGGGTTGGTTCTGTTCTCAGGTTAACAGAGGATCAGTACAGGGAGGGGTTTGGTTCTGTTCTCAGGTTAACAGAGGATCAGTACAGGGAGGGGTTTGGTTCTGTTCTCCTCAGGTTAACAGAGGATCAGTACAGGGAGGGGTTTGGTTCTGTTCTCCTCAGGTTAACAGAGGATCAGTACAGGGAGGGGTGGGTTCTGTTCTCAGGTTAACAGAGGATCAGTACAGGGAGGGGTTTGGTTCTGTTCTCCTCAGGTTAACAGAGGATCAGTACAGGGAGGGGTGGGTTCTGTTCTCAGGTTAACAGAGGATCAGTACAGGGAGGGGTTTGGTTCTGTTCTCCTCAGGTTAACAGAGGATCAGTACAGGGAGGGTTTGGTTCTGTTCTCCTCAGGTTAACAGAGGATCAGTACAGGGAGGGGTTTGGTTCTGTTCTCCTCAGGTTAACAGAGGATCAGTACAGGGAGGGGTTTGGTTCTGTTCTCCTCAGGTTAACAGAGGATCAGTACAGGGAGGGGTTTGGTTCTGTTCTCCTCAGGTTAACAGAGGATCAGTACAGGGAGGGTTTGGTTCTGTTCTCCTCAGGTTAACAGAGGATCAGTACAGGGAGGGGTTTGGTTCTGTTCTCCTCAGGTTAACAGAGGATCAGTACAGGGAGGGGTTGGTTCTGTTCTCAGGTTAACAGAGGATCAGTACAGGGAGGGGTTGGTTCTCAGGGAGGGAAAGTCACA
The DNA here is from genome assembly GCF_901001165.1 of Salmo trutta. Lineage (NCBI taxonomy): Eukaryota > Metazoa > Chordata > Actinopteri > Salmoniformes > Salmonidae > Salmo > Salmo trutta. The sequence continues at coordinate 2,546,753 of NW_021823195.1, forward strand.
TTACTCGTCATCACGCAAGTATGCTCTGCTCTGGGCTGGACTGCTCTGCTCTGGACTGGGCTGGACTGCTCTGCTCTGGGCTGGGCTGGACTGGATCATTGGTGAGATGAATGCAATGGGCTCCTCACCTTGTGTCGTACTGATGATCTCTGATGTGGAGAATTAGATGGGTTCTTCTCCAGCAGCTGTCGACCAATAGGTCTCAACAGCTTCATATAGATAGATATAGATACATAGCCGTTTGCCTTGGACTGTGTGAAGGCTAGCATTAAAAAACTAAAAAACAACCTTTCTTAGCTTACAGAAAATTTCAATCCTCAAACAAGTATGAATAGCATTGTAGATTTTAATAGTGGCTCCAGATCCTGAGGATACTTTAGAATGGAGAGCAGATGTGACGAGCTACAGGAACAAAGGAGAGGGGGACTAGAGGCTGTTACTTTGTTACTGCTGCCCCCTGGTGGTGGCTGGTGGAATGGCAGCAGAACAGACCCAGTCAGTTAGTAGGGGTCATATCCCAGTGATGATATTACAGAACAGACCCAGTCAGTTAGTAGGGGTCATATCCCAGTGATGATATTACAGAACAGACCCAGTCAGTTAGTAGGGGTCATATCCCAGTGATGATATTACAGAACAGAACAGACCCAGTCAGTTAGTAGGGGTCATATCCCAGTGATGATATTACAGAACAGACCCAGTCAGTTAGTAGTGGTCATATCCCAGTGATGATATTACAGAACAGACCCAGTCAGTTAGTAGGGGTCATATCCCAGTGATGATATTACAGAACAGACCCAGTCAGTTAGTAGGGGTCATATCCCAGTGATGATATTACAGAACAGACCCAGTCAGTTAGTAGGGGTCATATCCCAGTGATGATATTACAGAACAGAACAGACCCAGTCAGTTAGTAGGGGTCATATCCCAGTGATGATATTACAGAACAGACCCAGTCAGTTAGTAGGGGTCATATCCCAGTGATGATATTACAGAACAGAACAGACCCAGTCAGTTAGTAGGGGTCATATCCCAGTGATGATATTACAGAACAGACCCAGTCAGTTAGTAGGGGTCATATCCCAGTGATGATATTACAGAACAGACCCAGTCAGTTAGTCGGGGTCATATCCCAGTGATGATATTACAGAACAGACCCAGTCAGTTAGTAGGGGTCATATCCCAGTGATGATATTACAGAACAGAACAGACCCAGTCAGTTAGTAGGGGTCATATCCCAGTGATGATATTACAGAACAGACCCAGTCAGTTAGTAGGGGTCATATCCCAGTGATGATATTACAGAACAGAACAGACCCAGTCAGTTAGTAGGGGTCATATCCCAGTGATGATATTACAGAACAGACCCAGTCAGTTAGTAGTGGTCATATCCCAGTGATGATATTACAGAACAGACCCAGTCAGTTAGTAGGGGTCATATCCCAGTGATGATATTACAGAACAGACCCAGTCAGTTAGTAGGGGTCATATCCCAGTGATGATATTACAGAACAGAACAGACCCAGTCAGTTAGTAGGGGTCATATCCCAGTGATGATATTACAGAACAGACCCAGTCAGTTAGTAGGGGTCATATCCCAGTGATGATATTACAGAACAGAACAGACCCAGTCAGTTAGTAGGGGTCATATCCCAGTGATGATATTACAGAACAGAACAGACCCAGTCAGTTAGTAGGGGTCATATCCCAGTGATGATATTACAGAACAGACCCAGTCAGTTAGTCGGGGTCATATCCCAGTGATGATATTACAGAACAGACCCAGTCAGTTAGTAGGGGTCATATCCCAGTGATGATATTACAGAACAGACCCAGTCAGTTAGTAGGGGTCATATCCCAGTGATGATATTACAGAACAGACCCAGTCAGTTAGTAGGGGTCATATCCCAGTGATGATATTACAGAACAGAACAGACCCAGTCAGTTAGTAGGGGTCATATCCCAGTGATGATATTACAGAACAGACCCAGTCAGTTAGTAGTGGTCATATCCCAGTGATGATATTACAGAACAGACCCAGTCAGTTAGTAGGGGTCATATCCCAGTGATGATATTACAGAACAGAACAGACCCAGTCAGTTAGTAGGGGTCATATCCCAGTGATGATATTACAGAACAGACCCAGCCAGTTAGTAGTGGTCATATCCCAGTGATGATATTACAGAACAGACCCAGTCAGTTAGTAGGGGTCATATCCCAGTGATGATATTACAGAACAGACCCAGCCAGTTAGTAGGGGTCATATCCCAGTGATGAAATTACAGAACAGACCCAGTCAGTTAGTAGGGGTCATATCCCAGTGATGATATTACAGAACAGAACAGACCCAGTCAGTTAGTAGGGGTCATATCCCAGTGATGATATTACAGAACAGAACAGACCCAGTCAGTTAGTAGGGGTCATATCCCAGTGATGATATTACAGAACAGAACAGACCCAGTCAGTTAGTAGGGGTCATATCCCAGTGATGATATTACAGAACAGACCCAGTCAGTTAGTAGTGGTCATATCCCAGTGATGATATTACAGAACAGACCCAGTCAGTTAGTAGTGGTCATATCCCAGTGATGATATTACAGAACAGAACAGACCCAGTCAGTTAGTAGGGGTCATATCCCAGTGATGATATTACAGAACAGACCCAGTCAGTTAGTAGGGGTCATATCCCAGTGATGATATTACAGAATAGACCCAGTCAGTTAGTAGTGGTCATATCCCAGTGATGATATTACAGAACAGAACAGACCCAGTCAGTTAGTCGGGGTCATATCCCAGTGATGATATTACAGAACAGACCCAGTCAGTTAGTAGGGGTCATATCCCAGTGATGATATTACAGAACAGACCCAGTCAGTTAGTAGGGGTCATATCCCAGTGATGATATTACAGAACAGAACAGACCCAGTCAGTTAGTAGGGGTCATATCCCAGTGATGATATTACAGAACAGACCCAGTCAGTTAGTAGGGGTCATATCCCAGTGATGATATTACAGAACAGACCCAGTCAGTTAGTAGGGGTCATATCCCAGTGATGATATTACAGAACAGACCCAGTCAGTTAGTAGGGGTCATATCCCAGTGATGATATTACAGAACAGAACAGACCCAGTCAGTTAGTAGGGGTCATATCCCAGTGATGATATTACAGAACAGACCCAGTCAGTTAGTAGGGGTCATATCCCAGTGATGATATTACAGAACAGAACAGACCCAGTCAGTTAGTAGGGGTCATATCCCAGTGATGCTATTACAGAACAGACCCAGTCAGTTAGTAGGGGTCATATCCCAGTGATGATATTACAGAACAGACCCAGTCAGTTAGTAGGGGTCATATCCCAGTGATGATATTACAGAACAGACCCAGTCAGTTAGTAGGGGTCATATCCCAGTGATGATATTACAGAACAGAACAGACCCAGTCAGTTAGTAGGGGTCATATCCCAGTGATGATATTACAGAACAGACCCAGTCAGTTAGTAGGGGTCATATCCCAGTGATGATATTACAGAACAGAACAGACCCAGTCAGTTAGTAGGGGTCATATCCCAGTGATGATATTACAGAACAGACCCAGTCAGTTAGTAGTGGTCATATCCCAGTGATGATATTACAGAACAGACCCAGTCAGTTAGTAGGGGTCATATCCCAGTGATGATATTACAGAACAGAACAGACCCAGTCAGTTAGTAGGGGTCATATCCCAGTGATGATATTACAGAACAGACCCAGTCAGTTAGTAGGGGTCATATCCCAGTGATGATATTACAGAACAGACCCAGTCAGTTAGTAGGGGTCATATCCCAGTGATGATATTACAGAACAGAACAGACCCAGTCAGTTAGTAGTGGTCATATCCCAGTGATGATATTACAGAACAGACCCAGTCAGTTAGTAGGGGTCATATCCCAGTGATGAGGTGGTGTAAATCTCGCCACCATTGGACTGTGGATCAGTGGAAACTCGTTCTCTGGAGTGATGAATCATGTTTCACCATCTGGCAGTCCGATAGATGAATCTGGGTTTGGCGGATGCCAGGGGAACGTTACCTGCCCCAATGCATAGTTCCAACTGTAAAGTTTGGTGGAGGAGGAATACTGGTCTGGGGCTGTTTTTCATGGTTCGGGCCCCTTAGTTCCATTGAAGGAAAATCTTAACTTTCCAGCGTACAAAGACATTCTAGATGATTTTGTGCTTCCAACTTTGTGGAAACAGTTTGGGGAAGGCCCTTTCCTGTTTCAGCATTACAATGCCCCCGTGCACAAAGTGAGGTCCATACAGAAATGGTTTGTGGAGATCAGTGTGGAAGAACTTGACTGTCCTGCACTGTGTCCACATACTTTAGGTAATGTAGTTTATGTCATAGCAATCTGTCAGGGGATGACAGCGTTGGTTGTTGTGGCCTCAGCTCTGGAATTCAGCCCCCGTCTCTCTGTCTCTCTCTGTCTCTCTGTCTCTCTCTGTCTCTCTGTCTCTCTCTGTCTCTCTGTCTCTCTGTCTCTCTGTCTCTCTGTCTCTCTGTCTCTCTGTCTCTCTGTCTCTCTGTCTCTCTGTCTCTCTGTCTCTCTCTGTCTCTCTGTCTCTCTGTCTCTCTGTCTCTCTGTCTCTCTGTCTCTCTGTCTCTCTGTCTCTCTGTCTCTCTGTCTCTCTCAGCTCTTCTCTGCTCTCCTCTCTCTCTCTGTCTCTCTCTCTCTCTCTGATCCTCTCTCTCTCCTCTGTCTCGCCGCTCTCTCTCTGTCTCTCTCCGCTCTCTCGCTGTCTCGCTCGCTCTCTCTCTGTATCTCCTCTCCTCTCGTCTCTCTCTCTCTGTCTGCGCTCTGTCTCTCTGTCATCCTCTGTATCTCTCTCTCTGACTCTCTCTGTCTCTCTGTCCATCTCTCTCTCTGGTCTCCTCGTCTCTCTCGTCGCTCTGTCTCTCGTCCCTCTCTGCTCTCTCGTCTCTCGGTCTCTCTCTCGCTCGGCTCTCTACTTCTCTGGTCTCTCTCTCTCTCTGTCTCTCCTCTCTCTCTCTCTCCTCTCTCCTCTCTCTGTCTCTCTCTCTCTCTCTGTCTCTCTCTCTCTCTCTGTCTCTCTCTCTCTCTCTGTCTCCTCTCTCTCTCTGTCTCTCTCTCTCTCTCTGTCTCTCTCTCTCTCTCTCTCTGTCTCTCCTCTCTCTGTCTCTCTCTCTCTCTGTCTCTCGCTCTGTCGCTCTCTCTCTCTCTCTGTCTCTCTCTCTCTCTGTCGCTCTCTCTCTCTCTCGCTCTCTGTCTCTCTCGCTCTCTGTCTCTCTCGCTCTCTCTCTGTCTCTCTCGCTCTCTCTCTGTCTCTCGCTCTGTCGCTCTCTCGCTCTCTGTCTCTCTCGCTCTCTGTCTCTCTCGCTCTCTCTCTGTCTCGCTCTCTCTCTGTCTCTCTCGCTCTCTGTCTCTCTCGCTCTCTCTCTGTCTCGCTCTCTCTCTGTCTCTCTCGCTCTCTCTCTCGCTCTCTCTCGCTCTCTCTCTCTCTCTGTCTCTCTCGCTCTCTCTCTGTCTCTCTCTCTCTCTCTGTCTCTCTCTCTCTCTGTCTCTCTCTCTCTCTGTCTCTCTCTCTCTCTCTCTGTCTCTCTCTCTCTCTGTCTCTCTCTCTGTCTCTCTCTCTGTCTGTCTCTCTCTGGTCTCTCTCTCTGTCTCTCTCTCTGTCTCTCTCTCTGTCTCTCTCTCTGTCTCTCTCTCTGTCTCTCTCTCTGTCTCTCTCTCTGTCTCTCTCTCTGTCTCTCTCTCTCGCTCTCTCTCTGTCTCTCTCGCTCTCTCGCTCTCTCTCTGTCTCTCTCTCTCGCTCTCTCTCTTCCCCCCCCTCCCCATTGGCATGACGTAACAATGTACATATTGCCAAAGCTTATTTTGTATATTTACAATAAAAATGAGAATCAAAATTGTCAATATAACCATACATTCAACAATAATCATACAGTTGAGGACATGTGCAGGTTTATTGGTCTGTCAGACACTGTCCCTCAACTTATGGCAGGCATAAGTCTCTCTGTGTCTAACTGATATGGACGTGTCTCCCCAGAGTACTATGAGCAGGAGGACAGGACAGACGAGGAGGGGGAGCAACTTTTCTCAGAGGACGAGGCTGTCACCCAGAGAGGTCTGAGGAGGTCCCAGAGTGTCAAGATCGTGCGCTCTAAAGCCCGTAAAGATGTAAGTCTGACTATAACACACTGTAAAGATGTACGTCTGAATATAACACACTGTAAAGATGTACGTCTGAATACAACACACTGTAAAGATGTACGTCTGACTATAACACACTGTAAAGATGTACGTCTGAATACAACACACTGTAAAGATGTACGTCTGGCTATAACACACTGTAAAGATGTACGTCTGAATATAACACACTTTAAAGATGTACGTCTGAATACAACACACTGTAAAGATGTACGTCTGGCTATAACACACTGTAAAGATGTACGTCTGACTATAACACGCTGTAAAGATGTACGTCTGACTATAACACGCTGTAAAGATGTACGTCTGACTATAACACACTGTAAAGATGTACGTCTGAATACAACACACTGTAAAGATGTACGTCTGGCTATAACACACTGTAAAGATGTACGTCTGGCTATAACACACTGTAAAGATGTACGTCTGACTATAACACACTGTAAAGATGTAAGTCTGACTATAACACGCTGTAAAGATGTACGTCTGACTATAACACACTGTAAAGATGTACGTCTGAATACAACACACTGTAAAGATGTACGTCTGAATACAACACTGCGGCTGCTCTCCTCTGGGTTAGATGTGGATAAATTCTAGCTCTCTAATGCAGTGGTCACCAACCGGTTGATCACCAAACATTTTGTGTAGAAAAGCCAACAATGGGGTATAACGAGAAAGATGCTGAGCCTCGCAGGTGCTACACCAACTGATCTCTCTTGTTATCAAAGCTCAAGTTCTGAAGTATAATACGGTCTGAGAATAACAATATTGACAGTCCAGAGATATAGCTATTATGCTGTGATAATGCTGTGATCATGTATTAGACCAGGCATATAGCCATTATGCTGTGATAATGTATTAGGCCAGACATATAGCCATTATGCTGTGATAATGTATCAGACCAGACATACAGCCATTATGCTGTAATAATGCTGTGATAATGTATTAGACCAGGCATATAGCCACTATGCTGTGATAATGTATTAGACCAGGCATATAGCCACTATGCTGTGATAATGTATTAGACCAGGCATATAGCCACTATGCTGTGATAATGTATTAGACCAGGCATATAGCCACTATGCCGTGATAATGTATTAGACCTGGCATATAGCCACTATGCCGTGATAATGTATTAGACCAGGCATATAGCCACTATGCTGTGATAATGTATTAGACCAGGCATATAGCCACTATGCTGTGATAATGTATTAGACCAGGCATATAGCCATTATGCTGTGATAATGTATTAGACCAGGCATATAGCCACTATGCTGTGATAATGTATTAGACCAGGCATATAGCCATTATGCAGTGATAATGTATTAGGCCAGGCACATAGCCATTATGCTATGATAATGTATTAGACCAGGCATATAGCCACTATGTTGTGATAATGTATTAGGCCAGGCACATAGCCACTATGCTGTGATAATGTATTAGACCAGGCATATAGCCACTATGTTGTGATAATGTATTAGGCCAGGCACATAGCCACTATGCTGTGATAATGTATTAGGTCTACTGCCCAAACCACATTCCTACAGAACTGTTTTTATTGGGTTAATGTTCCATTGAATGTTTAAATAAACATCTCTGCCTGCATTTTGACACTGAAAGAGAGCTGTACTGAGGAAAGGCTGGTGACCACCTCTACAGTCTGTACATCTGGACTGAGGAAAGGCTGGTGACCACCTCTACAGTCTGTACATCTGGACTGAGGAAAGGCTGGTGACCACCTCTACAGTCTATACATCTGGACTGAGGAAAGGCTGGTGACCACCTCTACAGTCTATACATCTGGACTGAGGAAAGGCTGGTGACCACCTCTACAGTCTTGTACATCTGGACTGAGGAAAGGCTGGTGACCACCTCTACAGTCTGTACATCTGGACTGAGGAAAGGCTGGTGACCACCTCTACAGTCTGTACATCTGGACTGAGGAAAGGCTGTGACCACCTCTACAGTCTGTACATCTGGACTGAGGAAAGGCTGGTGACCACCCCTCTACAGTCTGTACATCTGGACTGAGGAAAGGGCTGGTGACCACCTCTACAGTCTGTACATCTGGACTGAGGAAAGGCTGGTGACCACCTCTACAGTCTGTACATCTGGACTGAGGAAAGGCTGGTGACCACCTCTACAGTCTGTACATCTGGACTGAGGAAAGGCTGGTGACCACCTCTACAGTCTGTACATCTGGACTGAGGAAAGCTGGTGACCACCTCTACAGTCTAGTACATCTGGACTGAGGAAAAGGCTGGTGACCACCTCTACAGTCTGTACATCTGGACTGAGGAAAGGCTGGTGACCACCTCTACAGTCTGTACATCTGGACTGAGGAAAGGCTGGTGACCACCTCTACAGTCTGTACATCTGGACTGAGGAAAGGCTGGTGACCACCGCTACAGTCTGTACATCTGGACTGAGGAAAGGCTGGTGACCACCTCTACAGTCTGTACATCTGGACTGAGGGAAAGGCTGGTGACCACCTCTACAGTCTGTACATCTGACTGAGGAAAGGCTGGTGACCACCTCTACAGTCTGTACCATCTGGAACTGAGGAAAGGCTGGTGACCCACCTCTACAGTCTGTACATCATGGGACTAGGAAAGGCTGGTGACCACCTCTACAGTCTGTACATCTGGACTGAGGAAAGGCTGTGACCACCTCTACAGTCTGTACATCTGGACTGAGGAAAGGCTGGTGACCACCTCTACAGTCTGGACATCTGGACTGAGGAAAGGCTGTGACCACCTCTACAGTCTGTACATCTGGACTGAGGAAAGGCTGGTGACCACCTCTACAGTCTGTACATCTGGACTGAGGAAAGGCTGGTGACCACCTCTACAGTCTGTACATCTGGACTGAGGAAAGGCTGGTGACCACCTCTACAGTCTGTACATCTGGACTGAGGAAAGGCTGGTGACCACCTCTACAGTCTGTACATCTGGACTGAGGAAAGGCTGGTGACCACCTCTACAGTCTGTACATCTGGACTGAGGAAAGGCTGGTGACCACCTCTACAGTCTGTACATCTGGACTGAGGAAAAGGCTGGTGACCACCTCTACAGTCTGTACATCTGGACTGAGGAAAGGCTGGTGACCACCTCTACAGTCTGTACATCTGGACTGGAGGAAAGGCTGGTGACCACCTCTACAGTCTGTACATCTGGACTGAGGAAAGGCTGGTGACCACCTCTACAGTCTGTACATCTGGACTGAGGAAAGGCTGGTGACCACCTCTACAGTCTGTACATCTGGATGAGGAAAGGCTGGTGACCACCTCTACAGTCTGTACATCTGGACTGAGGAAAGGCTGGTGACCACCTCTACAGTCTGTACATCTGGACTGAGGAAAGGCTGGTGACCACCTCTACAGTCTGTACATCTGGACTGAGGAAAGGCTGGTGACCACCTCTACAGTCTGTACATCTGGACTGAGGAAAGGCTGGTGACCACCTCTACAGTCTGTACATCTGGCTTCTTCTTCTTCAGTCTTTTAAAGGCTCTGTTCTGTTTCAGGAGGCTGTAATCCTTGTTATTGTATATTAACTAGGTCAGAGTTATACCAGTATGATGATGATGATGATGATGATGATGATGATGATGATGATGATAAATACATCGTTGTTCTAATCTATTCTGTCCAACAGGCCCGTTATGGATCTCTGAAGATCAAAGGAAAGAGGAGACCGGTTCTGACTGCTGCCACCTACAGTCCAATGTAATGAACTCTCCTGGGGAAGTGACCGGTTCTGACTGCTGCCACCTACAGTCCAATGTAATGAACTCTCCTGGAGAAGTGACCGGTTCTGACTGCTGCCACCTACAGTCCAATGTAATGAACTCTCCTGGAGAAGTGACCGGTTCTGACTGCTGCCACCTACAGTCCAATGTAATGAACTCTCCAGGAGAAGTGACCGGTTCTGACTGCTGCCACCTACAGTCCAATGTAATGAACTCTCCTGGGGAAGTGACCGGTTCTGACTGCTGCCACCTACAGTCCAATGTAATGAACTCTCCTGGGGAAGTGACCGGTGACTGAATACCATGGATGGGTTTTTCCCCTTCTGTAGTGAACTACTGTTGACCAGAGCACTATTGGGCCCCTGGCCAACAGTAGTGCACTAGAAAGGGAATAGGCTTTTGGGACGGACCACGAAATCAGTCAAGGATTCAGGAAGGACTACAGACGGCTCAGACATCCATTTTAGTGACTGGCTACTGACGTTTTAGGCCATCCGATCTAACGATGCTGTTGAACTGTTCTCCGGGTGTTTTTATATAAACTGTCCTGGGGTCTGTTCTCTTCATGCTGGGGAGCAGCTGTCCTTTGCTAATGAACCATTAACTCACTATATTTATTACATTATTCTGACTCTCTCTCTCTCTCTGTGTGTGTGTGTGTGTGTGTGTGTGTGTGTGTGTGTGTGTGTGTGTGTGTGGGGTGTGTGGTGGTGTGTGTGTGTGTGTGTGTGTGTGTGTGTGTGTGTGTGTGTGTAGCAGCAGCAGCTGTATAGGAAGAATCTTAAGGTTTCCTGTCTTTAGTTAGAAGTGTGTTTTTGTTGCGGATGTTATTTTCTGGAATAGTCGTTTTTAGGTGCAGATGGGGACTTTATCATCTTTACTTTTTTGGTTTAAAGGGTTATATAATTAATTTAGCTTCATTTTATCATATATATGTTGCCTTGCAGATGTTGTATTTTGCGTTTTAGCCTATTAAATAGTCGAATTACATTAATTATAGTAGTGATCATTCAGATTGTTACAAAGTAACAGCCGACCAAAAGTGTCCTTTTTATTCCTTCAGGAGGAACAAACCGAGGGTGAGGGGAAGGAACAGAGAATCCTGTTATTAGGAGGAACAAACCGAGGGTGAGGGGAAGGAACAGAGAATCCTGTTATTAGGAGGAACAAACCGAGGGTGAGGGGAAGGAACAGAGAATCCTGTTATTAGGAGGAACAAACCGAGGCTGAGGGGAAGGAACAGAGAATCCTGTTATTAGGAGGAACAAACCGAGGGTGAGGGGAAGGAACAGAGAATCCTGTTATTAGGTGTGTCCCAAATGGCATCATTTCCTATACAGTGCACTACTCTGCTTATGGGCCCTGGTCTAAAGTAGTGCACTACTACCCTATAGACCCTGGTCTAAAGTAGTGCACTACTACCCTATAGGCCCTGGTCTAAAGTAGTGCACTACTACCCTATAGGCCCTGGTCTAAAGTAGTGCACTACTACCCTATAGGCCCTGGTCTAAAGTAGTGCACTACTCTGCTTATGGGCCCTGGTCTAAAGTAGTGCACTACTACCCTATAGACCCTGGTCTAAAGTAGTGCACTACTACCCTATAGACCCTGGTCTAAAGTAGTACACTACTACCCTATAGGCCCTGGTCTAAAGTAGTGCACTACTACCCTATAGGCCCTGGTCTAAAGTAGTGCACTACTACCCTATAGGTCCTGGTCTAAAGTAGTGCACTACTACCCTATAGACCCTGGTCTAAAGTAGTGCACTACGTAGAGAATCGGGGTGCCATTAGGGATCAAACCCCAATGTTGAGGTATGTTTGTGTTGACCGTAACTGGCCTGTCCAGTTTGAATGCCTGCATTTCCTGGTTTTTAGATTTGAAACAAAGCGTTTTTTGATTTCTTCTTCTCCATAACCAATCTTTTGCACAGTCTTCCAAAAAACGATGTTGTTTTGTAATGTTTTGATGTCATCTCGGAATGTATCCTGCTGCACTCTGGGATGCTTTTAACCACGTGGTGAAATGTATTTAATACCAAAGCTTTATCTACTAAACCCGGTGACTTGGGTCTGATTTCGTGTGGGATTGTATCATAAGGGTGCTGTAAATAAATTTATAAATTCAAACCAAAAAAAAAAGAAATGTCTGAATGTTTTTGTAGAGTATTTCAACTTTGATCATGTGGTTTTTCAATTAAAAACAATGTGGCACCAGGTAGAATGTAATCCATTACTACCGATCAGTAGCTGATGGGGTTCCTCTGATGGGAGTTGCAGTCGTCACGTTGCAGATTTATAACCGCTGTCGACCCTCACTGTGAAATTCTAACTTTACAAGCTCTTTCCCAACGACGCAGAGTCATGACCGTGAATGATGACAGACATTCTGAGGTCAGACCACAATCGCATAAGAAAACTCTCCCGGTCTGATCTATCAGGAGAGACTGGTCTGATCTGTTAGGAGAGACTGGTCCAGAGACGGTCTGATCTGTCAGGAGAGACGGTCTGATCTGTCAGGAGAGACGGTCTGATCTGTCAGGAGAGACGGTCTGATCTGTCAGGAGAGACGGTCTGATCTGTCAGGAGAGACGGTCTGATCTGTCAGGAGAGACGGTCTGATCTGTCAGGAGAGACTGGTCTGATCTGTCAGGAGAGACTGGTCTGATCTGTTAGGAGAGACTGGTCCAGAGACGGTCTGATCGGTCAGGAGAGACGGTCTGATCTGTCAGGAGAGACGGTCTGATCTGTCAGGAGAGACGGTCTGATCTGTCAGGAGAGACTGGTCTGATCTGTTAGGAGAGACTGGTCCAGAGACGGTCTGATCTGTCAGGAGAGACGGTCTGATCTGTCAGGAGAGACGGTCTGATCTGTCAGGGGAGACGGTCTGATCTGTCAGGGGAGACGGTCTGATCTGTCAGGGGAGACGGTCTGATCTGTCAGGGGAGACGGTCTGATCTGTCAGGGGAGACGGTCTGATCTGTCAGGGGAGACTGGTCCAGAGACGGTCTGATTGGAGGTAGAGGTTATTGTATCCCAAATGGATCCCTATGTGATAAAAGTAGTGCACTTTATAGGTAATAGGGTTCCATTTGGGATTTAGCCTGAGGCCTAGATGAGGGTTCGGACTGGGGCCTAGATGAGGGTTCGGACTGGGGCCTAGATGAGGGTTCGGACTGGGGCCTAGATGAGGGTTCGGACTGGGGCCTAGATGAGGGTTCGGACTGGGGCCTAGATGAGGGTTCGGCCTGGGGCCTAGATGAGGATTCAGACTGGGGCCTAGATGAGGATTCGGACTGGGGCCTAGATGAGGATTCGGACTGGGGCCTAGATGAGGATTCGGACTGGGGCCTAGATGAGGATTCAGACTGGGGCCTAGATGAGGATTCGGACTGGGGCCTAGATGAGGATTCGGACTGGGGCCTAGATGAGGACTCGGACTGGGGCCTAGATGAGGACTCGGACTGGGGCCTAGATGAGGACTCGGACTGGGGCCTAGATGAGGACTCGGACTGGGGCCTAGATGAGGACTCGGACTGGGGCCTAGATGAGGACTCGGACTGGGGCCTAGATGAGGATTCGGACTGGGGCCTAGATGAGGATTCAGACCTGCTCTGGCCACAGAAAGCCTGGAGTTGGGGGATGTCTGTATTACAGACTCAACCTATCTGGGAATCATTAACAAGCACATACACACTAAGGCTGGATGGACTAAACTGCATTAGTCGATCTACGTACTATATTTAGCCCCCACACTGTTGGGGGACCGCGGTCCGGAGCCAGAACTGGGTCAACTTGGTCGCGCTTCGACCCCTGGTACCATATAAACACACACATAGCAGAATGTGGAGAATTACAGGAAATGAGTTTTAAAACAGCAGCGTGTTCTCTCTGCCAACGAGAGGGGTGTAAATAGTTTGAACCGTTTGGGGTCGTGTAGGTTGTGAGGAGGGGGTTCGTTACTACGCCGATTATTACAATATCTATCCGAACCTTTGCCACCTAGGACATTTTCCCTCCCCACCTCAATGGACCCCCCCCCCAAATATAATATTTATATGTTATTTATATTTTTATTGTGCATGAATATTCCTTTGTTTACCTGTCATCCTTTATTGTTATTACTGGGAAGTAAGTACCCTTCTCTGGGCAGTTCTCTTCAAGGCACTCACAATGGATTTAATTTCCCCCAGTTCTAATCTCTTCCACCAGGGGTCGCTGTGGAACATTAGAAACGGATTTAATTTCCCCCAGTTCTAATCTCTTCCACCAGGGGTCGCTGTTGAACATTAGAAACGGATTTAATTTCCCCCAGTTCTAATCTCTTCCACCAGGGGTCGCTGTGGAACATTAAAAACGGATTTAATTTCCCCCAGTTCTAATCTCTTCCACCAGGGGTCGCTGTGGAACATTAGAAACTGATTTAATTTCCCCCAGTTCTAATCTCTTCCACCAGGGGTCGCTGTGGAACATTAGAATCAGATTTAATTTCCCCCAGTTCTAATCTCTTCCACCAGGGGTCGCTGTGGAACATTAGAAACGGATTTAATTTGGGGATGGGGGATGAAGGGATGGAGGGATGAGAAGGAAGAGAGGAGGAACCATTCAATAATCATACAGAGTGTTGTTTTCCTCAACCGTCTCCCAGTCACCCTTCCTGTCCTCTCATACCTTCCCCGGCAGTAACCCGACCATCTCCCAGTCACCCTTCCTGTCCTCTCATACCTGCCCCGGCAGTAACCCCACCGTCTCCCAGTCACCCCTCCTGTCCTCTCATACCTGCCCAGGCAGTAACCCGACCGTCTCCCAGTCACCCTTCCTGTCCTCTCATACCTTCCCCGGCAGTAACCCGACCATCTCCCAGTCACCCTTCCTGTCCTCTCATACCTTCCCCGGCAGTAACCCGACCATCTCCCAGTCACCCTTCCTGTCCTCTCATACCTTCCCCGGCAGTAACCCGACCATCTCCCAGTCACCCTTCCTGTCCTCTCATACCTGCCCCGACAGTAACCCCACCGTCTATGCGAGGGAATGTGGCTGTCACAGCGGCACGCTAAATTTGGACACAATTCCTACTGTCACGCCAGAGTTGTATAAAGCAGAGTTACAGAGGGGGAATAGAGAGAGACGGTAGAGCTGGCAGAGTAGAGATGAAACACTGCTGACAATCTGCTTAGGACGCGTCTCAAATGGCACTCTATCCCCTACGAATGAATAGGGTTCCATGTCAAAAGTAGTGCACTATAAATAGAGGTTAGGGTGCTGTTTGGGACTGAGCCACTGCTTGGATTAGTTCCCGTTGATTACATTGAATAACATTTATGTAAACAAAATCAAAAGTTATTGGTCACGTAAACATATTTTTCAGATGTAATTGTGGGTGTTGTGAAATGCTTGTGTTTCTAGTTATATAGGATGATGTGTATAGACAGTAGTAATATTGGATGGTGTTTATAGACAGTAGTTATATAGGATGGTGTGGATAGACAGTATAGACAGTAGTTATATAGGATGGTGTGTATAGACAGTATAGACAGTAGTTATATAGGATGGTGTGTATAGACAGTAGTTATATAGGATGGTGTGTATAGACAGTAGTTATATAGGATGGTGTGTATAGACAGTAGTTATAAAGGATGGTGTGTATAGACAGTAGTTATATGGGATGGTGTGTATAGACAGTAGTTATATAGGATGGTGTGTATAGACAGTAGTTATATAGGATGGTGTGGATAGACAGTAGTTATATAGGATGGTGTGTATAGACAGTATAGACAGTAGTTATAAAAGGATGGTGTGTATAGACAGTAGTTATATAGGATGGTTTGTATAGACAGTAGTTATAGGATGGTGTGTATAGACAGTAGTTATATAGGACGGTGTGTATAGACAGTAGTTATATAGCATGGTGTGTTTATAGACAGTTATATAGGATGGTGTGTATAGACAGCAGTTATATAGGACGGTGTGTAGACAGTAGTTATATAGGTGTGTGTATACAGTAGTTATATGAGAGTGTTGTATGACAGTAGTTATATAGGATGGTGTATAGACAGTAGTTATATAGGATGGTGTGTATAGACAGTAGTTATATAGGATGGTTTGTATAGACAGTAGTTATATAGGATGGTGTGTATAGACAGTAGTTATATAGGACGGTGTGTATAGACAGTAGTTATATAGCATGGTGTTTATAGACAGTTATATAGGATGGTGTGTATAGACAGCAGTTATATAGGACGGTGTGTATAGACAGTAGTTATATAGGATGGTGTGTATAGACAGTAGTTATATAGGAGAGTGTGTGTATAGACAGTAGTTATATAGGATGGTGTGTATAGACAGTAGTTATATAGGATGGTGTGTGTATAGACAGTATAGACAGTAGTTATATAGGATGGTGTGTATAGACAGTAGTTATATAGGATGGTGTGTATAGACAGTAGTTATATAGGATGTGTGTGTATAGACAGTAGTTATATAGGATGGTGTGTATAGACAGCAGTTATATAGGATGGTGTGTATAGACAGTAGTTATATAGGATGGTGTGTATAGACAGTATAGACAGTAGTTATATAGGATGGTGTGTATAGACAGCAGTTATATAGCATGGTGTTTATAGACAGTAGTTATATTGGATGGTGTTTATAGACCGTAGTTATATAGGATGGTGTGTATAGACAGTAGTTATATAGGATGGTGTGTGTATAGACAGTAGTTATATAGGATGGTGTGTATAGACAGCAGTTATATAGGATGGTGTGTATAGACAGTAGTTATATAGGATGGTGTGTATAGACAGTATAGACAGTAGTTATATAGGATGGTGTGTATAGACAGCAGTTATATAGCATGGTGTTTATAGACAGTAGTTATATTGGATGGTGTTTATAGACCGTAGTTATATAGGATGGTGTGTATAGACAGTAGTTATATAGGATGGTGTGTATAGACAGTATACACAGTAGTTATATAGGATGGTGTGTATAGACAGTATAGACAGTAGTTATACAGGATGGTGTGTATAGACAGTATAGACAGTAGTTATATAGGATGGTGTGTATAGACAGTAGTTATATAGGATGGTGTGTATAGACAGTAATTATATAGGATGGTGTATATAGACAGTAGTTATACAGGATGGTGTGTATAGACAGCAGTTATATAGGATGGTGTGTATAGACAGTAGTTATATAGGATGGTGTGTATAGACAGTATAGACAGTAGTTATATAGGATGGTGTGTATAGGCAGTAGTTATATAAGATGGTGTGTATAGACAGTAGTTATATAGGATGGTGTGTATAGACAGTATAGACAGTAGTTATATAGGATGGTGTGTATAGACAGTAGTTATATAGGAGGGTGTGTGTATAGACAGTAGTTATATAGGATGGTGTGTATAGACAGTATAGACAGTAGTTATATAGGATGGTGTGTATAGACAGTAGTTATATAGGATGGTGTGTATAGACAGTAGTTATATAGGATGGTGTTTATAGACAGTAGTTATATAGGATGGTGTGTATAGACAGTAGTTATATAGGATGGTGTGTATTGACAGTAGTTATATAGGATGGTGTGTGTATAGACAGTATAGACAGTAGTTATATAGGATGGTGTTTATATACAGTAGTTATATAGGATGGTGTGTATAGACAGTAGTTATATAGAATGGTGTGTATAGACAGTAGTTATATAGGATGGTGTGTATAGACAGTATAGACAGTAGTTATATAGGATGGTGTGTATAGACAGTATAGACAGTAGTTATATAGGATGGTGTGTATAGACAGTAGTTATATGAGATGGTGTGTATAGACAGTAGTTATATAGGATGGTGTGTATAGACAGTATAGACAGTAGTTATATAGGATGGTGTGTATAGACAGTAGTTATATAGGATGGTTTGTATAGACAGTAGTTATATAGGATGGTGTGTATACAGTATAGACAGTAGTTATATAGGATGGTGTGTATTGACAGTAGTTATTTAGGGTGGTGTGTATAGACAGTATAGACAGTAGTTATATAAGATGGTGTGTATAGACAGTAGTTATATAGCATGGTGTTTATAGACAGTTATATAGGATGGTGTGTATAGACAGCAGTTATATAGGACGGTGTGTATAGACAGTAGTTATATAGGATGGTGTGTATAGACAGTAGTTATATAGGAGAGTGTGTGTATAGACAGTAGTTATATAGGATGGTGTGTATAGACAGTAGTTATATAGGATGGTGTGTATAGACAGTATAGACAGTAGTTATATAGGATGGGTGTGTATAGACAGTAGTTATATAGGATGGTGTGTATAGACAGTAGTTATATAGGATGTGTGTGTATAGACAGTAGTTATATACGGATGGTGTGTATAGACAGCAGTTATATAGGCTGGGTGTATAGACAGTAGTTATATAGGATGGTGTGTATAGACAGTATAGACAGTAGTTATATAGGATGGTGTGATAGACAGCAGTTATATAGCATGGTGTTTATAGACAGTAGTTATATGGATGGTGTTTATAGACAGTAGTTATATAGGATGGTGTGTATAGACAGTAGTTATATAGGATGGTGTGTGTATAGACAGTAGTTATATAGGATGGTGTGTATAGACAGCAGTTATATAGGATGGTGTGTATAGACAGTAGTTATATAGGATGGTGTGTATAGACAGTAGTTATATAGGATGGTGTGTATAGACAGCAGTTATATAGCATGGTGTTTATAGACAGTAGTTATATTGGATGGTGTTTATAGACCGTAGTTATATAGGATGGTGTGTATAGACAGTAGTTATATAGGATGGTGTGTATAGACAGTATACACAGTAGTTATATAGGATGGTGTGTATAGACAGTATAGACAGTAGTTATACAGGATGGTGTGTATAGACAGTATAGACAGTAGTTATATAGGATGGTGTGTATAGACAGTAGTTATATAGGATGGTGTGTATAGACAGTAATTATATAGGATGGTGTATATAGACAGTAGTTATATAGGATGGTGTGTATAGACAGCAGTTATATAGGATGGTGTGTATAGACAGTAGTTATATAGGATGGTGTGTATAGACAGTATAGACAGTAGTTATATAGGATGGTGTGCATAGGCAGTAGTTATATAAGATGGTGTGTATAGACAGTAGTTATATAGGATGGTGTATATAGACAGTATAGACAGTAGTTATATAGGATGGTGTGTATAGACAGTAGTTATATAGGAGGGTGTGTGTATAGACAGTAGTTATATAGGATGGTGTGTGTATAGACAGTATAGACAGTAGTTATATAGGATGGTGTGTATAGACAGTAGTTATATAGGATGGTGTGTATAGACAGTAGTTATATAGGATGGTGTTTATAGACAGTAGTTATATAGGATGGTGTGTATAGACAGTAGTTATATAGGATGGTGTGTATAGACAGTAGTTATATAGGATGGTGTGTGTGTATAGACAGTATAGACAGTAGTTATATAGGATGGTGTTTATATACAGTAGTTATATAGGATGGTGTGTATAGACAGTAGTTATATAGAATGGTGTGTATAGACAGTAGTTATATAGGATGGTGTGTATAGACAGTATAGACAGTAGTTATATAGGATGGTGTGTATAGACAGTATAGACAGTAGTATAAAGTATGGTGTGTATAGACAGTAGTTATATGAGATGGTGTATAGACAGTAGTTATATAGGATGTGTGTATAGACAGTATAGACAGTAGTTATATAGGATGGTGTGTATAGACAGTAGTTATATAGGATGGTTTGTATAGACAGTAGTTTTATAGGATGGTGTGTATACAGTATAGACAGTAGTTATATAGGATGGTGTGTATTGACAGTAGTTATTTAGGGTGGTGTGTATAGACAGTATAGACAGTAGTTATATAGGATGGTGTGTATAGACTAGTTATATAGGATGGTGTGTATAGACAGTAGTTATATAGGATGGTGTGTATAGGCAGTAGTTATATAAGATGGTGTGTATAGACAGTAGTTATATAGGATGGTGTATATAGACAGTAGTTATATAGGATGGTGTGTATTGACAGTAGTTATATAGGATGGTGTGTATAGACAGTAGTTATATAGGAGGGTGTGTGTATAGACAGTAGTTATATAGGATGGTGTGTATAGACAGTAGTTATATAGGATGGTGTGTATAGACAGTAGTTATATAGGATGGTGTTTATAGACAGTAGTTATATAGGATGGTGTTTATAGACAGTAGTTATATAGGATGGTGTGTATTGACAGTAGTTATATAGGATGGTGTGTGTATAGACAGTATAGACAGTAGTTATATAGGATGGTGTTTATATACAGTAGTTATATAGGATGGTGTGTATAGACAGTAGTTATATAGAATGGTGTGTATAGACAGTAGTTATATAGGATGGTGTGTATAGACAGTAGAGACAGTAGTTATATAGGATGGTGTGTATAGACAGTATAGACAGTAGTTATATAGGATGGTGTGTATAGACAGTAGTTATATGAGATGGTGTGTATAGACAGTAGTTATATAGGATGGTATGTATAGACAGTATAGACAGTAGTTATATAGGATGGTGTGTATAGACAGTAGTTATATAGGATGGTTTGTATAGACAGTAGTTATATAGGATGGTGTGTATACAGTATAGACAGTAGTTATATAGGATGGTGTGTATTGACAGTAGTTATATAGGGTGGTGTGTATAGACAGTATAGACAGTAGTTATATAAGATGGTGTGTATAGACTAGTTATATAGGATGGTGTGTATAGATAGTAGTTATATAGGATGGTGTGTATAGACAGTAGTTATATAGCATGGTGTTTATAGACAGTAGTTATATAGGATGGTGTGTATAGACAGCAGTTATATAGGACGGTGTGTATAGACAGTAGTTATATAGGATGGTGTGTATAGACAGTAGTTATATAGGAGGGTGTGTGTATAGACAGTAGTTATATAGGATGGTGTGTATAGACAGTAGTTATATAGGAGGGTGTGTGTATAGACAGTAGTTATATAGGATGGTGTGTATAGACAGTATAGACAGTTATATAGGATGGTGTGTATAGACAGTAGTTATATAGGATGGTGTGTATAGACAGTAGTTATATAGGATTGGTGTGTATAGACAGTAGTTATATAGGATGGTGTGTATAGACAGCAGTTATAAAGCATGGTGTTTATAGACAGTAGTTATATAGGATGGTGTGTATTGACAGCAGTTATATAGGATGGTGTGTATAGACAGTAGTTATATAGGATGGTGTGTATAGACAGTATAGACAGTAGTTATATAGGATGGTGTGTATAGACAGCAGTTATATAGCATGGTGTTTATAGACAGTAGTTATATAGGATGGTGTGTATAGACAGTAGTTATATAGGATGGTGTGTATAGACAGTAGTTATAAAGGATGGTGTGTATAGACAGTAGTTATATAGGATGGTGTGTATAGACAGTAGTTATATAGGATGGTGTGTATAGACAGTAGTTATATAGGATGGTGTGTATAGACAGTTGTTATATAGGATGGTGTGTATAGACAGTATAGACAGTAGTTATATAAGATGGTGTGTATAGACAGTAGTTATATAGGATGGTGTGTATAGACAGTAGTTATATAGGATGGTGTGTATAGACAGTATAGACAGTAGTTATATAGGATGGTGTGTATAGACAGTAGTTATATTGGATGGTGTTTATAGACCGTAGTTATATAGGATGGTGTGTATAGACAGTAGTTATATAGGATGGTGTGTGTATAGACAGTATAGACAGTAGTTATATAGGATGGTGTGTATAGACAGTAGTTATATAGGATGGTTTGTATAGACAGTAGTTATATAGGATGGTGTGTATACAGTATAGACAGTAGTTATATAGGATGGTGTGTATTGACAGTAGTTATTATAGGGTGGGTGTGTATAGACAGTATAGACAGTAGTTATATAGGATTGTGTGGTATAGACTAGTTATATAGGATGGGTGTATATAGACAGTAGTATATAGGATGGTGTGTATAGGCAGTAGTTATATGGAGGGTGTGTGTATAGACAGTAGTTATAGGATGGTGTGTATAGACAGTAGTTATATAGGATGGTGTGTATAGACAGTAGTTATTATAGGATGTGTTTATAGATAGTATTTTATAGGATGGTGTTTATAGACATAGTTATAGGATGGTGTGTAGAGACAGTTA